>NC_139988.1:62673874-62764267 GCF_964263955.1 Coregonus lavaretus | reverse complement strand
AACTGGCAGAGAGAAACCACCACAGGAGTTGATTTAATTTAGGACTTCAGTGCCTTTAGTTACCCCACAAAGGGGCAGGAAAGTGATGTACTGAACAGTGTGAATTTGAATACATGTAGGAGGAGCTGTAAATAGACTGCATGCATATAGAATAAACATTGGGATTTATGAGCATTAATAGACATAGTAGATGGAGCTTTCCTTGGTCAAACACATTACACATGACTTCATAGGGCAGTTTATCACCAATGATGACATCATGAATGATCAATGAGGCTTGGATTGACTGGACATTACATGGTCTACTAAATATCATTATGGAGAGAGAGAGAGGAGAGAGAGAGAGAGAAACTATCCGCACCGTCAAAGAGATTGACAAGTTGCAATGGCTTTTCATGTTAGCCAAACTTTATCAGAATTCAAAATTCTGTGCATGAATTTGATAGAGAGAAGGAGAAAGCACGAGAGAAAGAGAGAGAGAGAGAAAGAGAGAGATAGAGAGAGCACGAGGGAGCGAAAGAGAGAAAATGGGGAAAGCTGAGGTGGACTTGAAAGAAAGGGAGATAGAGACAAATGACAAGTTGATTTATTCAAAGAGTGAGAAGTGGGTGAATCAAACTTGAATGCTTTGGGAGTGAAAGTGGTCTCTCTCTCCCCTCAATCTTCCCTGCTGAATTTCTCCCTCTGCCTTCCCCCTCTTTCATCGATGGTCACTCAGATGTCAGCCTGCCTCTCTGACAAAGAAATGTCCACGCCCGCACGACACACACAACTCAAGGTGCTCTTCACGCTCAGTGGGATAAAGTAAACGATGGAGAGATAAAGTGAAAGGGTGATTTACCTTTATAACTGGGAGCATACACATATGCGCGCGTGCACGCACATGCACACACACACACACACCTCAGAGTCTATACTTTACCTTCTTGAATGTCAGCAGACACATACACATGTTGGACAACCCCCTGGACTGGAAATGATATACAAGCAGTAAACTATTACTATAGTGCAACGATGGTAGTCTTTGACATGTCACTCACTCAAATAGCCATTTTGGTCTAAAATAATTACTTAGAGACTGACTGAAACAAAACAGAAGGGTTGTGTGTAACTTAGTCCAAAAAACGGTTTATTTTATCTACTTTTAACATTCTGTCATAGAGAGCACATATTCAACTTCATAAAACACACATTTTCCCATCTAGAGGTTAAATAAAATGTATGTACTATAGTAAGTGCCTATTAAGTGCCAAATAAAGTAACTGGGTTGACCGTAACAGGGTTGACAATTTAATTTTAAATCAGCCATAAATCCCCACATGACAGGGGTATTGGAAGCTTGTTGTATGCAACAGGGAGTGGCAAATGAATGTTTTAACAATAAAAAACGTATATATATTTTTTATTTTTTTGCTTGTCTATCTATGGGTAACATGGTTGACATGTTATGCTCGACCCGTTCAGTTTTCCACCACAAAACACTAGAAAATGGCCAAAAAGAGTAGAACCAGCTACATTATGATTTGACTATTAGATGTTCAATATTTATTTAGAAAAAAATATTTAAAAAGGAATAATTTCACAATATTAAAACGAGAGTTTAGTTCACGTAATAGGGTTGACCTTAAAATGAGGGACAGACGTAAATTAATCACTAATCACATAAAATAAATCATCTTCAGAAATGACTTTGTCAAAGCAACAAAATAACTAAGTCCTCACAATTTCAATTCTAGTAACTTGGCTTCCGGAGGTTGGGTTGATGACGTGGCAGGTGGCAGTGTGGTAGGCACAGCTTGTCCCATGAATTAATCATAAAAATGTAGGATTAGCTGATAACTGTGAAACAAACATTCAATATAATATAGAGAACCTTGAACTATTTATTGATCAGCATTTTGATATGCTCCAAAAAGAATCAGATACATCGAAGCGAACAAGAGAAGACCTTTCCTCGAGCTCTGCGAGCGAAACTGAAGGGAAGCCGCCGTCTAAATGTTCTAATTTAACATTGGAGGCGGAGGTTTTTACTGTCTCCAGAAGATAAAAAAGCTGAATCTATTGCCTGGGCTACTGGGGGATGTTCAGGCCTTAAAAACAGGAATGGAATACAGTAATAAAATGATGGAAGAAATACGATAAGATAAAATATGATATTGAAAACTACAGTGGGGGAGGGAAGGCCCCGTCCAATCGTAGCTATGCTAACTCACTACAAAATGAAAATTGCCTTGTTACAACAGGGTAGGGAACTGAAGAACACCCCATTCTCTATGAATGAACAATTTCCCCAAGAAAAAGTGGAGAGAAGACGTGCCTTGTACCCCACTTTCAAAAGGCTCTGAGCAGAGAAGCAGAATGTTCGTCTAGTGGTCGATAAATTGTATGTAAAATGACCAAATGTTCAAGGACTCAAGTGATAGCTACCTCTTGCTGTAGTTGTCCCGATACACATTTGCACCGCATTACATAGTACAATTGTCACTCGTTTCATGAAACTAGGCATCTGTCGCGCGTCACTACTTCACAGGAGAGCCATTTGAACGTTAACTTTTTTTTAAATCAAAATGCGTTTTTTGGGCAGAAATACATTCTGGAGCATGTGAACTTTCATGTGCCTTAATAACAAACTTGTATGCCATCTGTAAATACGAATACAATTGTTAAATTACGAGCCTATTTTGTTTAGACACAGAAATAGACAGCAACCTTCCTTCTAGCCATGATTGGCTGTGAAAATGAGTTGGTTGGACATGCCGAGAGATGAGTTTGGATTGGTCTGCCATGTAACATGCTTCTGTCTATTTGAGCTGGTAAGTATGTGTGGTAGGTAATCCTTTCTAACGTGGCTTTTTTAAAGATATCACGTAGTAGAACTGCAAATGTGTTGCTCTCCACTTTCTGGAGGACCGAGTTTTGAAATCAGTGGAATTAGAGTATAATAGCTAATGAGATGGAGAAAATTCTGGTGTTTGATTGCAAATATGCAGACAGAGTCGAAAAGAGAACACACAGAAGTCTGTTGTAAAACACCCGTCTCCGGATAACATCTTCAAACTAAGGGCAACCATGGCATCCGTGACAGAGGGAGAAGCGTCCATCCATGGATACAGGTAAGACAGTCTAGCTAGCTACATTTTCAGATATTACACGTTTCTAGTTTTGTCAGAAAGTCATTTTCAAATCAAGTTAAAGTGTACTGTTAGCTAGCTAGCTAATGTTAGCTGGCTGGCTCGCTAGCTAACGTTACATGTATGATCTGTGTAGTAATATTATTCGTATCTCAGAGCCATGTGCTTTGCTAGTTATAGACTAATGTTAGCTAGCTAACATTGAACCTGGTTGGTTAGCTACGTGTAGATTCATGTAGGGTAGTAATGTCATGAGTTGGGATTATGGATCATTGTTTAGCTAGCTAGCTACATATCTTAACAAAAGACTCCACTATGGTAACCATTTGAATAGAATATACATGATATCACTTCGACAACTGTTGATAGACGTAGCTGATAAATTCTCTCTGGCTATCTACTTCGATTTCAGAGCCCTCTCGTCTGAGTGTGCCAGAGCGCAGAATAATGTACACATTTACGAATGCTCAACACTCATTGAATATGGCCGGTGTCAGTAAACGTTGGCAAAAAAGCATAAATAAATTGTTGCCAGCAGCACAGTTGCAGTCACCAATGCTCTGGATAACATAAAAACAGCCTAACAAGCTCTGCTAGGGCGAGTAAAATGGTCAGAGTGAGCTGTTCTCTCATTTGTGTCTGGAAGTTGCTAGCAAGCTAGCCAACGTTAGCAAGTTATCTTGAGTTGAGAAAGCTGTTGTTAGGTCAGAACACTCGGATCAACCCTACTCCTCGGCCAGAGCGTCCAGTGTGCGCTCTGAACGCTCCGAGAGCGAAACGCTCTGAATTTACGAAGGGACAATCTGACAACGCTCTGAATTTACGAACGCCCAGAGCACACTCTGGCACGCCAGATTAACCAGCCATTAGTCTTGAAATATTTGGTTGTTTAGTAGATGGCCTCACATGCAACTCCTTAAAGAGATGGGTGGGGCTAAAGCTTAAGAGGGTGTGAACGTTGCTGAATGTGTGTAGACAAAGAAGAGCTCTCCACTAGGTGTACCAAAACATTCAAAGGCAATTTTCTCAAAAGTGAGGTTACGGATTTATCAACTTTCAAAGCAGAATTACTTTCCCATTGTTCCTCAACTGTACTGTATGATATACCATTTTCTAGCTCTGTGTCTCTACTTTTATCCAATGTAAAAAACAATTTTGCTACATAAGGCCGAATAGAGCCGTTCGGTCACAATTAAGGATTCATTTGTTTTTCACAAAAACATGTCTTCATGCAGTATGGAACCGTGGACTATGTGAACTTAAAATAAGGTTGGACTTATGGTAATAGAAAATGGATATGATGAACTTATCCTTTTCTAAATTAGGCAATATGGAACTTGGGACTATATGGACTTAAAATCAGGTTTTGATTTAGGGGAAGGCGAAGATAGGTAAGGCTGACCATTTTTTATTTTTCATTTATTTAATTTGAAGATTGCACAGTAGTACATTAGAAATACCAAGGTAGTTTTTTGTTTTGTTTTATACAGTGGGGAAAAAACTATTTAGTCAGCCACCAATTGTGCAAGTTCTCCCACTTAAAAAGATGAGAGAGGCCTGTAATTTTCATCATAGGTACACGTCAACTATGACAGACAAAATGAGAATTTATTTTCAAGAAAATCACATTGTAGGATTTTTTATGAATTTATTTGCAAATTATGGTGGAAAATAAGTATTTGGTCAATAACAAAAGTTTCTCAATACTTTGTTATATACCCTTTGTTGGCAATGACACAGGTGAAACGTTTTCTGTAAGTCTTCACAAGGTTTTCACACACTGTTGCTTGTATTTTGGCCCATTCCTCCATGCAGATCTCCTCTAGAGCAGTGATGTTTTGGGGCTGTCGCTGGGAAACACGGACTTTCAACTCCCTCCAAAGATTTTCTATGGGGTTGAGATCTGGAGACTGGCTAGGCCACTCCAGGACCTTGAAATGCTTCTTACGAAGCCACTCCTTCGTTGCCCGGGCGGTGTGTTTGGGATCATTGTCATGCTGAAAGACCCAGCCACGTTTCATCTTCAATGCCCTTGCTGATGGAAGGAGGTTTTCACTCAGAATCTCACGATACATGGCCCCATTCATTCTTTCCTTTACACGGATCAGTCGTCCTGGTACCTTTGCAGAAAAACAGCCCCAAAGCATGATGTTTCCACCCCCATGCTTCACAGTAGGTATGGTGTTCTTTGGATGCAACTCAACATTCTTTGTCCTCCAAAAACGACGAGTTGAGTTTTTACCAAAAAGTTCTATTTTGGTTTCATCTGACCATATGACATTCTCCCAATCCTCTTCTGGATGATCCAAATACACTCTAGCAAACTTCAGACGGGCCTGGACATGTACTGGCTTAAGCAGGGGGACACGTCTGGCACTGCAGGATTTGAGTCCCTGGCGGCGTAGTGTGTTACTGATGGTAGGCTTTGTTACTTTGGTCCCAGCTCTCTGCAGGTCATTCACTAGGTCCCCCCGTGTGGTTCTGGGATTTTTGCTCACCGTTCTTGTGATCATTTTGACCCCACGGGGTGAGATCTTGCGTGGAGCCCCAGATCGAGGGAGATTATCAGTGGTCTTGTATGTCTTCCATTTCCTAATAATTGCTCCCACAGTTGATTTCTTCAAACCAAGCTGCTTACCTATTGCAGATTCAGTCTTCCCAGCCTGGTGCAGGTCTACAATTTTGTTTCTGGTGTCCTTTGACAGCTCTTTGGTCTTGGTCATAGTGGAGTTTGGAGTGTGACTGTTTGAGGTTGTGGACAGGTGTCTTTTATACTGATAACAAGTTCAAACAGGTGCCATTAATACAGGTAACGAGTGGAGGACAGAGGAGCCTCTTAAAGAAGAAGTTACTGGTCTGTGAGAGCCGGAAATCTTGCTTGTTTGTAGGTGACCAAATACTTATTTTCCACCATAATTTGCAAATAAATTCATAAAAAATCCTACAATGTGATTTTCTGGATTTTTTTTCTCAATTTGTCTGTCATAGTTGACATGTACCTATGATGAAAATTACAGGCCTCTCTCATCTTTTTAAGTGGGAGAACTTGCACAATTGGAGGCTGACTAAATACTTTTTTTCCCCACTGTATGATATTGCCTAATTGTAGAGGTCAGGTATATTATGACTTAAAAGCTGTTACATAGTGTGGCCATTGTTCGCGGATGTGAATCAGAACGATTAGCTTTTAAGACAACATGTAATAAATATGAATAGATCTAATGTAGGGCTAGGATGAAGGATTATAACATTAAAAACCTGTCCAGGTTATCTATTGAAGTAGGCCTATACGATCCCAAAATAATTGCTGTCATTATCCTTTTACATAAAAAAAATAAATCTCAATATAAAATCTGTAAAGGGCATATTATTGTTCCGATTCACAACGGCAAATGGATTAGGTATTGTCAACAGAGTTGTTGTCACTATTAGTGTGTGGTGGGCTGGTTAACACTGGGATAAACTGATTAAAGTTAACGGTAGAACCAACACAATAATTGGCTTATGGAAGCACTTCTCTAAGTGAGAGGTATATTCTTTATTTATATCTAAGCTATTTACACTACCTTTTATGTTATTGATTCTAATGATATAGGCATAGGTGTCAAACAGCCGAGGTGATAGAGCGACAACCCTGGAATAAAAACAAAATGTGGGTGGGTGGAGAGTGGAGTGGTTTTACAGGTTTACTCGCTCTGGAATGTCAGTAATGCATGTATTCTTGGCTATCGTGCCATGGCTGTGTCAGGGTCGATTGTAAGTTAAACTTAGGTATTCCTTTATGGGTAGTGTGAAGTTTAAGACACATTTTCACTGGCAGTCATTAGTGGCCGTTAAAATCTATGAAATAACACAAATGGAATCATGTAGTAACCAAAAAAGTGTTAAACAAATCAAAATATATTTTAGATTCTTCAAAGTAGACACCCTTCCCCATGATGAAAGCTTTGCACACTCTTGGCATTTTCTCAACCAGCTTCAGGAGGTAGTCACCTAGAATGCATTTCCATTAACAGGTGTGCCTTCTTAAAAGTTAATTTGAGGAATTGATTTCCTTCTTAATGCGTTTGAGCCAATCAGTTGTGTTGTGACAAGGTAGGGTTGGTATACAGAAGATAGCCTTATTTGGTAAAAGACCAAGTCCATATTATGGCAGGAACAGCTCAAATAAGCAAAGAGAAACAACAGTCCATCATTACTTTAAGACATGAAGGTCAGTCAATACGGAACATTTCAATAACTTTTTCTTCAAGTGCAGTCACAAAAACCATCAAGCGCTATGATGAAACTGGCTCTCATGAGGACTGCCACAGGAAAGAAAGACCCAGAGTTACGTCTGCTGCAGAGGATAAGTTAATTAGAGTTAACTGCACCTCAGATTGCATCCCAAATAAATGCTTCACAGAGTTCAAGTAACAGACACATCTCAACATCAACTGTTCAGAGGAGACTGTGTGAATCCACTACTAAAGGACACCAATAAGCATAAGAGACTTTCTTGGGCCAAGAAACACGAGCAATTAGACCGGTGGAAATTTGTCCTTTGGTCTGATGAGTCCAAATTGGATATTTTTGGTTTCAACTGCCGTGTCTTTGTGAGACGCAGTGTAGCTCAGTTGGTAGAGCATGGCGCTTGCAATGCCAGGGTTGTGGGTTCGTTTCCCACGGGGGGCCAGTATGAAAAAATGAATGCACTCACTAACTGTAAGTTGCTCTAGATAAGAGCGTCTGCTAAATGACTAAATGTAAAATGTGAACGGATGATCTCCGCATGTGTATTTCCCACAGTAAAGCATGGAGCAGGAGGTGATATGGTGTGGGGGTGCTTTGCTGGTGACACTGTCTGTGATTTATTTAGAATTCAAGGCACACTTAACCAGGATGGCTACCACAGCATTCTACAGTGATACGCCATCCCATCTGGTTTGCGCTTAGTAGGTCTATCATTTGTTTTTCAACAGGATAATGACCCAAAACACACCTCCAGGCTGTGTAAGGGGCTATTTGACCAAGGAGAGTGATGGAGTGCTGCATCAGATGACCTGGCCTCCACAATCACCCAACCTCAACCCAATTTAGATGGTTTGGGATGAGTTGGACCGCAGAGTGACGAAAAAGCAGCCAACAAGTGCTCAGCATATGTGGGAACTCCATCAAGACTGTTGGAAAAGCATTCCTCATGAAGCTGGTTGAGAGAATGCCAAGAGTGTGCAAAGCTGTCATCAAGGCAAAGGGTGGCTACTTTGAAGAATATAAAATCTAAAATATACTACTACATGATTCCATATGTGTTAGTTCATAGTTTTGATGTCTTCACTATTATTCTACAATGTAGAAAATAGTGAAAATAAAGAAAAACGCTTGAATGATTAGGTGTGTCCAAACTTTTGACTGGTACTGTAGGTTCAGCAGATCCCCTTATTGTATGGGACAATTTTAAATGTAGAGACCATTCAATAAAATACTCATCATTAAAACAAAAGCAGTTTAGATCAAAAGAGATGGAAATAGAGGAAATAACAGCGCAGGTAGATGGTAATGGAAACTGTTATATAGAGTCACAAAATATGTTAGAGGAAAAACAAAAATAATTGGAGGTACTTATTCAACAACGATCAAGTGTAATGTATTACAAAAATAAAGCAAATTGAATGGAAAATTGTGAAAAATGCACAAAATGTTTCTTGAATGTTCAACATAGAAATGCTACCAATAAGAATTTACAGAAACTCGTTACAAATGATGGAGTCATCCATGATTCACCAAATGATATTTTGAAAGAGGAAGCAAAATATTTTAAACATATGTTTTCTTATCAGTCTCCTCCATTTCCACTGAATGATGTTAACTGTAATTATTTATTTCCTAGTAACTTTTTGAGGCAATTCAATCTTTTCAGTCTGGAAAAACACCAGTAGAGGTATTTCAGACCTTTTTTGATGTACTCAAAGATCCATTATTTGCATGTTTTAATTACTCCTATAAAAATGGTAGACTTTCAGGAACTCAACAAGAAGGTCTGATTTCATTACTACTAAAACAGGACCCAGGTGGTAAGTATAAATATAAAGTCCATTTAAAAAACTGGAGGCCTCTTACACTGCAATGTTGTCATGCATAAATCCTGGTGAAATGGATAGCACATAGAAAAAAAATGTTTTTTACCAGATATTGTTCATCCTGATCAGACAGGTTATTTTACATGGATTATATATTGGAGATAATTATATACGACAATTACTTGAAACAATTGAACATTATGAAACATCAAAGATACCAGGCCTGGTCTTCATAGCAGATTTTGAAAATGTGTTTTATAAAGTATGACTAGAATTCATATATAAATGCCTGGATTACTTTAATTTCGGTGAATCTCTTATACAATGGGTTAAAGTTATGTACAGCAACCCCAGATGAAAAATAGTAAATAATGGTTACTTCTCAGAAAGTATTGAGCTTTTAAGAGGCGTAAAACAAGGCTGTCTGTTGTCTCCATATCTATTTATTATGGCCATTGAAATGCTAGCTATTAAAATTAGATCCAAAAAGAACATCAAGGGGTTAGAAAACCAGGGGAAAAAAACAAAAGTGTCAATGTATACCGATTACTCAAGTTTTTCCTTAAGTCCACAATCTGGATCCCTGCACAGTCTCATTGAAGATCTTGATAACTTTTCTAGCCTCTCTGAACTAAAACCTAATTATGACAAGTGTACCATATTACGTATTGGATCGTTAAAGGACACAGTGTTTACACTACCTTGTAGTTTAACAATAAAATGGGCAGATGGGGAAGTAGACATACTTGGTATTCACATCTAAAAAATATAAATGAACTTACCACAATCCATTTCAGTAGAAAGTTTGCAAAAATAGATAAGATTCTGCAACCATTGAGAGGTAAATACTTGTCTATTTATGGAAAAATCACTTTGATTAACTATTTGGTCCTATCACAGTTTACTTACTTACTAATGGTGCTGCCTACTCCAGACGACTCGTTTAAAAAAAATCATATGAACAAAATATATTTCATTTTATTTGGAATGCTAAGCCAGACAAATTTAAACGTGCCTATTTATATAATGAATATGAGTTTGGGGGGCTAAAATTATTCAATATTAAAGCTTTAAACCTCTCACTAAAAACTTCTCTCATACATAAGTTATACTTAAACACAAAATGGTTCTCCAGTAAATTATTCAGAAAGGCTCATCCTTTGTTCAAAAATGGCCTTTTTGCCTTTATACAGATTACAACTTCTCATTTCCGACTAATTGAAAATTACATTTTGTTTAAAGTATTGCCCTTTCTTAAACAAGCCATACAAAGCTGGTTACAATTTCCATTTCATCCTTCAGAAAATATAGAACAAATATTACAACAAATGTTATGGTTGAACTCAAATATACTGATTAATTAAAAAAAACATTATTTATGGAAAAAATTTTTTAAAATTATATTATATTTATTCATTATATTATGAAAAGGAATGGTGGAGTTATGTCACATATGCAGCTATCAAAAATATATGGGAATGTCTGCTCAATCCAAAGTTACAACCAGCTGATTGCAGCATTACCACAAAAATGGAGGAGGCAAGTGGAAAAGGGAGAAGGTAGGGAACTTGTTTGCCTGCCATATATTAAAGATACAAATTGGCTGAAAGGAATTGGCATAAATAGAAAAATATACCGGTTTCATTTGAGGACAAAAATGTTGACAGCTGCGCCATACAGGTTGCTAAATAAATGGGAAGAGATTTTCGATGTACCGATTCCATTCCACATGGTTTATGATCTGGTACAAAAAACAACACTTGATTCGACACTTTGAGTTTTTTAATTTAAATTACTATACAAAATTATTTCCACCAACAGAATGCTATATATATGGGGCATACAACAATCTCAGCTCTAGATTTTGCTGCGAAGAGACAGAATCACTAGATAATTTATTATGGTATTGCCCCTATGTAGCTTGTTTCTGGTGACAGGTTCAGGAATGGTTAAGAAATCACAACATTCACTTAAAATGTACCTCTCAAATAGCTGTGTTGGGTGATTTATATACATATATATATATATATATGTATATACATATATATATATATATATATATATATATATATATATATATATATATATATATATATATATATATATATATATATATATATTCACAATGATGGTGAAACTTGCAGAAATGTAGGGATTAAGTGGGTTAAAATCTTCCTAGAAGTCCCACAGGGTTGACGGAGGGACATGTCAAAATACATAATTATGGCACTTTAGCAAGCCTTTAATCATGTAAAAAATCTGATTTTTGGAATGTCCCATATGGTCTATATTAAGATCACTTCATTTAATATAACAGGCTTTTAAAATTCAATATTGGTGCACAATTTCTACTGAAAATATCAAAGGACGCAAAATACACTATTTTCGTGGAACGACCCAGAAACAGTCACAGATGGACACAAACGACAATAGACAATGCATGCATAGCATGCACACACACATACGTAACTACATACACACACACAAACACCCCCAAGTCTATATTTTAGTGTCAAGTTCCGGTAATAGATTGAACAATGGAATAATGAGGTCTCCGCACAACACTTAAATCAGACACAATTTCAGAGTTTTAATTTGCTAAGCTTCAGTCGTTTAATATGTGCGGCAGATCATCTTAATACACTGAAAGACAAAATGGAAGGTTGGAACTTATTCTATGTTTGTGTGTGTTCCATAGGATGCCAATGGTCAAAAGTTCAGCTACACACAAAAAAAAGTAAGGCAACCAGATGCAATGGGATTGTGAGTTTGCACAACTTTGGGCATAGAGTGCATACGGAAGATATTCAGACCTCTTGACATTTTCCACATTTTGTTACGTTACAGCCTTATTCTAAAATGGATTAAATTAAAAAGACTCCTCATCAATCTACACACAATACCCCATAATGACAAAGCGAAAACAGGTTTGTAGAAATTTTTGCTAATTTATTACAAATAAAAACAGAACCCTTTGCTATGACACTCAAAATTGAGCTCAGGTGCATCCTGTTTCCATTGATCATCCTTGAGATGTTTCTACAACTTGATTGGAGTCCACCTGTATTAAATTCAATTGATTGGACATGATTTGGAAAGGCACACACATGTCTATATAACGTCCCACAGTTGACAGTGCATGTCAGAGCAAAAACCAAGCCATGTGGTCGAAAGGAATTGTCTGTAGAGCTCCGAGACAGGATTCTGTCAAGACACAGATCTGGAGAAGGGTACCAAAAACATTTCAGCAGCATTAAAGGTCCCCAACAACACAGTGGCCTCCATCATTCTTAAATGGAAGAAGTTTGGAACCACCAAGATTCTTCCTACAGCTGGAAGCCCGGCCAAACTGAGCAATAGGGGGAGAAGGGCCTTAGTCAGGGAGGTGACCAAGAACCCAATGGTCATTCTGACAGAGTTCCAGCGTTCCTCTGTGAAGATAGGAGGACAACCATCTCGTCAGCACTCCACCAATCAGGCCTTTATGGTAGAGTGGCCAGACGGAAGCCACTCCTCAGTAAAAGGCACATGAAAGCCCGCTTGGAGTTTGCAAAATACACCTTAAGGACTCTCAGACCATGAGAAACAATATTCTCAAGGTTGACCTTCCAACAGGACAAAGACCCTAAGCACACAGCCAAGACAATGTAGGAGTGGCTTCGGGACAAATCTCTGAATGTCCTTGAGTGGCCCAGCCAGAGCCCAAGACTTGAACTCGATTGAACATCTCTGGAGCGACCTGAAAATAGCTGTGCAGCGATGCTCCCCATCCCACCTGACAGAGCTTGAGAGGATCTGCAGAGAAGAATGGGAGAAACTCCACAAATACAGGTGTGCCAAGCTTGTAGTGTCATACCCAAGAAGACTCAAGGCTGTAATCGCTGCCAAAGGTGCTTCAACAAAGTACTGAGTAAAGGGTCTGAATACGTATGTAAATGTGATATTTCCGTAAAGAAATAAACAAATAATAGTACAAATGTACACAAACCTGTTTTTGATTTGTCATTATGGGGTATTGTGTGTAGATTGATGAGGGATAAAAAACAATGTAATCCATTTGAGAATAAGGCTGTAACGTAACAAAATGTGGAAAAAGTCAAGGTGTCTGAATACTTTCCGAATGCACTGTATAGCTGAACCAAAATACATTCTCAAGTTGAATTGTATGTTGGCTCAACTTTGAATTTTAGGTTGAGTGAATAAGTCCAACTATTAGCAGCTTGGATTAGTTTAGAAAATTGTATGTTTTTTATGTTTATGTATCATAAGATTAATTTACCAAACAATGTACATACAAAAACACAGGTATTGAAACAAACCATTTTTTAAATCAACCTGCAGTAGAGCATGCTGGGAAATATGATAATGATGAGTGGGGTTTTGAGCAAACATGGATTTGTAATTTTACTCAACAAGCTTGTTCAAATTCAGCTCACTTCAAGCAGAGTTTATTGAGTAAACAAACTTTAACACATTAGCTCAAATTCATGTCCTTTTTAAGTCCACTCAACACACATAACAATGCTTATTAAGCAATTGGTTCCCACATGAAAAAAGACTTCAGTTTACTATAAAATACTCCAGTACTTACTATAGAATTCCATAGTAAACTGTAGAATACTATAGTAAATACTACAGTATAATCTGTAAAAAAAATAAAAATAAACACCGTAGTAAATAATACAGTAATGTCTGCAAAAACACTACAGTATTTTTTTACTATAGTAAGAAATGCAATTTGCACATACCCTGCCCATTCCCCTCCCCCATATACCAATTTGTGCCACTCATAAGCCAAGTATAGACCAGGTTATAGAAAAGCACAGAAACTTTGAATTGTCCATTCAGACCCCAGTCCTACCTACCTACAGGTTATAGATAAAAAATAAAAACACTATAGTAAATACTTCAGTAATGTCTGCAAAAACTGTCAGTGGGTGCTGTAGGTGGGTGTGGTGCAGGAATCAGATGCAGGACGCAGAAAAATAAGTCCAATAGACTTTAGTGAAAAGCACACACAAAATAACGAGTCAAACGCCCGGAGGCGAGAAAGTCCGCACACAGGCGAAAACCAAAAGGCGCACAAAACAGTGCGTAAATAACCTCCTAACACAGAGGAGGAAAATACGAAATGCACAAGGCAACAGTAGCGCACAAACACGACAGCGAAACAATCACACACAAACACAGACACACACAACGAGAACTAAATAGAACACTAACGAGGACTAACTAGACACAGGTGTACAACATCAAGACCAAACCAAACGAACATGAAACATAGATCGGTGGCAGCTAGTACTCCGGAGACGACGACCGCCGAAGCCTGCCCGAACCAGGAGGAGGAGCAGCCTCGGCCGAAACCGTGACAAAAACACTACAGCAAATCCTACAGTGTACTATAGTCCGCAAAAAATGTCCAGTAAATACTTCAGTTACTACAGTCCGCAAAATCACTGCAGTAAATACTACAGTATACTACAATCTGCAAAAACACTACATGAATTACTAGTTGTATCCCTAATTTGCTCCAGGTGCACCGCACTACTATGGCTGACAACACATTTTCATTTAATTTATAAAAACATTGTTTTTATATAAAAAAATATATATATATACTACAGTATTTATACTATAGTGAACTGTAAATACTACAGTACATACTACAGTATTCACCTCTAGTATTTTTGCAGACTTTAACACATAAGCTCAAATTCTTGTCCTTTTAAAGTCCACTCAACTCACATAATAACGCGGATTAAGCAATTGGTTAAGTTGGCTTTTTTATAGTGCATGGACATAAGAAGACCAAATATATAAGATGAAATAGGTATTACACCTAGTAGACATCAATTAATCAAGTGTTAATCAATGCGCTCAGATATATGCATAGGGACAGATGGAGAGAGACCTCTAGACATTAATATACCATAAGCCTTGAAAAGAAAAGTTGTACCATAACTAATCTCAACTATAGGGTGGATATCATATTGACTCCTTTCCATTCAACCTTCCTCCTCCACCCTTCTCTCTTAGTCTATTCCTCATTTCCTCTCTCTTTCTCTATACATCCTCTCTCTCTCTCTCCCCATCTCCCTCGCTCTATCCTTCCTTCCCCCCTTCTCTCCGTGGCTCAGGGTATTAGTGTCACCCACTCACTTCTCACTAACCATCCCATTCAATTTCATCCTGAGGAGACGATACAGAAACCATTATGCATAGAGCAAATCACCGTAATAGGTGTGTGTGTGTGTGTGTGTGTGTGTGCGTGCGTGTATATGTGCTATGGTACATGTGGTGGGAGTGTTTGATTGTTAAGGCAGTTATGATAACAACAGTACAAACCGTTTCTTTATGCCGACAGTAATGACTTAAGTTAACAGATTCTTAAATGAATAGTATTGTTTCAGAATGTCAAAGCTTATAGGTCATATGTAAAATGTAAAATAATGGCTTTAATACGACCAAGGTCATATGTGTACAATAACCTCAGGCAGGATAATGTGATACACAGAGGTGTAAATTATTAGGGCTTGACGTTATGCTTTCATAATAATAAAAAAGAAAGAGAAAAAAGGACTAGATCACATTCATCTGATTTCTACTTTATAGTGACACAGGGCACATCAAATAGTGGAAGCCCTCTGTTGTTCTTCCCAATCCAACATCAAGCTCTAAACATCTAATTCACAGGCATAATGAACACTCTCTGATAAGCTTTGCCAAACCAAATCTGAGAGATCAGTGTGTGTGTGCGTACGTGCGTCTGTCTGCCTGCCTGTCTGCCTGTCTGCGTGTCTGTCTGCCTGCCTGCCTTCCTGCCAATCACACTCCTTTCCTCAGCCCAACCCTCCAGTACCGTCCTGTCATCCTTCGACCTCTTGAGATGTGATTTCAACATCATTGTGACATCAATGAAATATCAGCTCACATGGATGCTGTGGCAGTCAGTACAGTACAGCTAGATGGATACTGCACAGGTATGATGACCTGACCACTCTCAAGCTTTGATTCTGTTTGACTTTCTATGGTCTGTCATTGTTTAATTAACTTGTGTCCCACCTAGAATAGAATGATTAAAACGGACATTCCCATTCAAGTCAATATTCCGTGAGTACGTTTACTGTAAATTCTGGTGGCCATATTGAGTGTACCCATATTCTAGTCATTATATTTCTATGGTGTGGCATGTCCATCCCCAGCTAAAATGAAGACTGGTTTATAATAGCAGTCAATGGGAGAGCTATCGGCTCTGTGAGGGACACTGACTGAGATAGGGCTGATAGAAAATACAGAAATACCTAGGCTGAGGACGGATTTCCCTTCGCCCACTGCCTGACAGAATGGGAGGAGAGAAAGTAAACAGATAAGCTCAACGTTTGCCATCTAGCAGTGCAGTGGATAGATGCCTGCTTGTCTGTCTGCCTGTTTGCCAATATATTTAATCCATCTGTATAGTGCATTTCAGGGCCAGACTGGGCATGGCTGTACTATCTCCCTCTGCATCATTGTTGCCTTATCTGTGTTCAATATTCTACAACACCGTGTGTCTACGGAGCGATAAATAAATAATTGATGAATGGATGAGTTATGGCGTCGGTAAAATAAGCAGAGGGAGTTACAGTACATAAAAGGTAACGTGTCTGTCACGGATTCCGCCGAGGCTGCTCCTCCTCCTTGCTCGGGCAGGCTTCGGCGTTCGTCGTCCCCGGAGTACTAGCTACTGCCGATCGATGTTTCGGTGTTTGTCTTGTGTTGTCTAGTTTGTACACATGTTACTTATTTTGTGTTGATTATGTAACATATAAGTTCCCTTGTTTTACGTTTGGCCTTTTGTGTGTTATTGTCATTTTGTCCTGTCTGATGTTCGGCATTTCTAGTTCGCCTATTACGCACAGCGCGTGTTACTCCTCCAGTGTTGTGGAGACTTTTGTTTGGTGCGTGTTTACTGGAATTAAAGTAGTCATCCTGATCCTCTGTGTCCTGCGCCTGACTTCACCGCCGCATACACATCAACCCAGTCTGACAGTGCCTGTCTGTCTGTCCATACGTTCATCTCTCTGTACGTTCATTACTCCATCCGTACGTTTTTCTGTCTGTCTGTCTGTCTGTCTACACAGTATAAGTAATGAATGGGAGAGAGTGGAATTCAAAGAAAGAAAGGGGGAATGTTGGAGAAAGAAAAAAGAAAAGACAGACACAGTGCAGGAGAAAGAGTGTGTTTGTGTGATCGGGGTGGGTCTGGGGTAAGCAGCGGGACACAGAAAACACTGGGCGAGTCTCAGAAAAGTCATTAGTGGTGGCATTTGATGGTGGCGGTGTGTCAATGACACAGAGACTAGCTCGCAGTGGGAGAGGGTTTAGGGGTCAGGAAGCATGGGAGGAAAGGCTGGGGGGGGGAGTTGGGACTCCCTGGGGCGACTGGTGTTATTAAAAACTGTTCAACTAGTTATACACACAGACACACACATGCACGAACACACGCAATAAAGCATGCACGCACACAGACAGACAGACAGACAGACCGACACATACACACAGACAGACTACATTTCAATGTACATTGTACTTTAAGGTGTGTTATGCTGGATTTAGATCAATAATCATAGGGCTGAAAGACAGTGTTATCACCTTTCTTGAGCTCATACCAAATAGTAAGCTAATAGGGATACACCTTACTCTAAAATGTGAAAAATAAAAAAAACACCCTCCCTTACTCAGTATGCAGCACCCCTGCACTATTACCACCATTCCATTAAACTGGGAATTTGGCTGAGGCCCATCTGTTGTTTTAGTCAAACATTGTGTTTGGGTGATAGTCTCTGAGTGTGTCCCAAATGGCACCCTATGCCCTATATAGTGCACTACTTTTGACCAGAGCCCTATGGGAGGATCCTATGGGCCTTAATCAAAAGTTAAATAGGGAATATGGTACCATTTGAGGCACAGCCATTATCTCATTTACATTTGACATTTTAGTCATTTAGCAGACGCTCTTATCCAGAGCGACGTACAGTTATCTCAGTCTCCACACTCTGTGCCATGGCTGGTTGCTGTAAATCTGCCCAGCTCATTAGCGCTGACACAGGGAATGCTAGCAGCCCACCTGCTCCCCTTCACCCTCTTTATAGCACCACATATTAAACCCACAATTAGACACACACTCCTCTCCTCCATACCTTCTCAATTACACACACACTCCTCTCGTCTTTACTACACTACACCTCCCCATCGACAGCTCACATTGAGCAAGTGTAACAGCTTAATCTGCTCACTCTACTAACTGGGCTGTAGTTCCTTTCAATATCTTCATCCACGTTTTGCTTTCTCTTTCAACACCTCTTTTACATCATCACCTGTTTTTCTTATTTTTCATATTGTCGTGTCGTTTAGCTGTTTTTCTGCATTCCTGTTTAATCTCACTTTCCCACTCCCTCTCTTCCAGCTCTTTCCCATTCCTTCAATTGTTACTTTTTTACTGTCTCTGTATTTCTATCTCTCTACATACTACATCTCTCTCTTTCCCACTCCCATCTCTTTCCACTCCTTTCCAAGTTACTTTTCCTCTCCGTCAAACTAGTTCCGTCTCTGTCCATCCCCCTCCCTCTCTGCCTGTCTGTTTTTCTCTGCAGTCAACTTTAGGAACTAGTTTATCGTCTCAGAGTTGCTGATGGAAGCCATAATCTGTGATTGGCTGGCTACTGTGGCATGTACGGTGAGTGACAGGTTGATGGAGTGATGTCGCAGCGTGTTTGCTTTGCCCGACAGAGGTCACCGGAAGTCACAGAGGTAATGAGGCCATAAAAATGTGGAGGACAGAAAGTTGTTGGAGAGGATGAGAGGGAGGGAGGGAGGGGATGGAGGAAACAAGATAGAACAGGGAACGAACTGAGTCACAACACCCTCACTCCATCATCTCCTCCTCGGCTCCCCCATGGCTTAGCACTGAGTATTCTGTGAGCTATAGCTGGTGCCAGGAGTACACTGTGTGCCTATATCATACATGTATCATACACAAACATGGCCTGAGATAATGTTTAAATTATTTGATGAAGTTCATGATAGAACCCAGAGAGAACCCAGAGAAAACCCTGATAGAACCCTGATAAAACCTTAAGAGAACCCTAAGCGAACCCTGAGAGAAACCTGAAAAAAAACGGAGAGAAACCTGAGAGAACCCTTCACTCCAATCATAGGAGGGCTGAACAGCCCCCTCTTTCTCTACATTTATTTGCTTGACTTTATAGATTGAAGAGGAGAAAAATCCCAGTGGCTTTGAAGATTTGGAGAAGACTGGGGGTAAGCTATGCACTCAATATAAACACAACACGATATATGTGTGTGCGTGTCTGAGATAGATTTCAGCCTCTGTTTGAAGTTCCAGACTCCAACATTCTACTCCACTCTGGCAATTACTTCATATCAAGGATTAGATGGGGGAGAGGGCAACGAGAAGGGAGAGAAAGGGGGAGAGAGAAACAGAAGGGGGGGGGGAGACTGCCCCCCTTCCTCTCCTCCTTCGGACCAGAGAGAGAGAGAGACTGTAAGAGGGAGATAAATAGAGACTAAAGAGACTAAAAGAGGGAGAGGGAGGGAGGGAGGGAACAAGAGGAGGGAGAGGGAGACTGAAATAGGAGGGAGAGAGTTAGTGGAGGTAGTAGACTGCGAGAGAGAAAGAAAAGCTGTAGTGGGAGAGATTGAGGACTGCACTGCAGAGGGAGAGTTTTTATATTTGGATGGCAAGTTGACTTTCTCCAAATCTGAAAAAGAAGAGGATTCCCAAACCAGCGGTTGGTTATCATGCAGGTCTACAGATATGTAGCCATTTGCAGGGCCAACTTGTTGCTGTAAAGTTGCATGTCTGATAAGTCAACCAAATATGGAGAGACATTGACTCAAAGATTCTCACTGTCTGTGTATTATATCGAGCAAGAGAAATTATATGCTTTTTCTCACATATCAGTAAAAGATTGTCACATACAACGCAATACTTCTTGGGTCAGTTGTGCATTTCCCCCAGTAATGGTTAAGGTTAGGATTGTAAGAGGGAAACAGATCCTAGATCTGTACCAAGGGGAGACTTCATCCCGGAGCGACTCCAGAGGACAATGATACTGTTCCCCACAAGGACAGTGGGACAAGTTAGGGAGGACAGTTATATACAGTAGCTATTACACATTCCATATACATGACTGTAGCCTACCTCCGCAATGTGTACTGTGTACGGCTGGCCATGGAAAGTAGGGGAGTTGTCATTCACATCTCCTATCTGAATATTCACTGTGTCTTTGACCACCTGCGAAAGCACAAGAGGTCCTAATGTTTAATACACAAACACACAGACAGAGAGAAACACAGACACAGTAAACTTACTATATGTACTGAATGAGGGTGGTGTCTTAACCCATAGGAATGTGTAGGTTGAAATGTCAGTGTGTTTTAGTGCATCAGAACAGTACATGTTAGACAGGGGTGAGAGTGAGTAACATACACACACACACACACACACACACACAATCAATCAACTCCCCCACAAAACATTACACACACTCTATGGATAGAAGGAGTGTATGAATTTAATGTCTTAACCATTACCCATAGGGTTGTGTAGGTTGAAATGTCAGTGTGTTTTAGCATTTGTATGCTACGTGTGAGACAGGTGTCAGAGTGAATAACAGTTGGTCAGAAAGAGTTGTATCTACAGTGTGTGAGCTGCTTGACATCCAGGATGTGTAACAGCGTTGATCGGACTGCATGTTTGACTCTTACCCCTTGGCTGTCACTCACAGAGAACTCCACCTGCATCTCCGACTTGGTCTGGAAGAGATGGAGAGAGATGTCAGCAAAACCCTTCTTATGGGAAGGAGGGAGGGAGTGTGGGGAGGGAAGGGAGACAGGGTGTGTGTGTTTGTGTGTGTGGGTGAGTGTGTGCATGCATGCACGAGTATGTGGTTGTGTGTGTGTATTTGTGTGTGTGTGTGTGTGTGTGTGTGTGTGTGAGGCAGTGTGTGTGTGCCTGTGTGTGTGTCTTCTAACCTCGCGGTCCAGGGGCTGTCGTAGCCAAACTACTCCTGTGTCTCTCTCCACCGCAAAGTACCTCATGGCCTCCTCTCCCACCACCCCGAAAATGAGGGGCTCCTGGTCTGGGTCCACAGCCTGCAGTTGGGTCACTGACGTGCCTGACATGCATAGGAGAAGACAGGGGTAATAGGTCAATCACAGGATACATTGGTTGTGTCCAAAATGGCACCCTATTCTCTATTTAGTGCATTGCTTTGGTCAAAATGGCACCCTATTCCCCATTTGGCTCTCTATTCTCCATTTAGTGCACTACTTTTTTCGCCGGCTGCACTAAATAGGGAAAAGGGTTCCATTTCGGATGCAACGTTACTATATCAAGAAACAAAAAAAGGCAGCAAGCTGTATTATTCCTTCTTATGCCATAATTGTTCATGAAAATGGCGGATGGGGGTTAGAGGCTCATTATGGTATAGTTAAACTGAAGGGGAGATAGGGAGCTACTGAGGGGGCCATTAAGTCACCCACACGGAGAACATGAAAGGCCATTAAGAGGTTAAAGTGTTGCTGAGTAGTGTATTCACCAGCATGGCATACACACACACACACACACACACACACACACACACACACAATAACACACATTCACACACAGGCAGGCAACACACACACACACACACACACACACACACACACACACACACACACACACACACACACACACATTACCAGTAAAGTTTGGACACACCTACTCATTCCAGGGTTTTGAAATAACACATATGGAATCATGTAGTAAACAAACAAGTGTGTCCTTTTTTGTTTAATACATGATTCCATATGTGTTATTTCATAGTTTGTATGTAATGTAGGCACACACACAAGCACAGGCACACTAACATGTAGTATCCTCTCCATCCCCTTCCTCCCTCCCTCTCTCTCTCTCTCCATTAGAGACAGTACTGTAGAGGTAAAGCCAAACTAAATCAAGGCTGTCACTTCCAGGCCCCGGCACAATCACACACCCCTCTCTTTTTATTAATACAACCCATTTTCACCATGAAAGGGAGGCAAAAATGACTAATTAATATTACAATTTATGAACCCTTCTCATTGTGTCTAATGAGTTTCATGCACATTCTGCTGCTTTCAATATGAATTTGGTTGAAGACGGTGCAAATTAAGCATTTTAGCTCACGCTCATCAATAATAACTGTGTAAGTCACCCTATTCCGCGCTCTCTCTCCCTCCATCTCACTCGCTTTCCTCCATTGAAAATGAAATGTCCACTGCATGTGTAAAGACATGGTTGAGTCCCAAATGACACCCTATTCACTATATAGCGCAATACTTTTGACCAGGGCTCTGGTCAAAAGTAGTGCACTATATAGAGAAGAGGGTGCCATTTTGGATGCAGTTATGAGTGTAACAAATGGTACTTTCATACCAGGATCCTGTCTCTACGAGCCACAGTAATGTGGAAGATTAGGGAAAGAGAGTGTGATTGAGTGTAGAACATTAAGTGTAGAGGGTTCTTTGCTGCGAGTAGAAGTGACAGGGTGTATGAGTGGGATGTCTCATGTGTGCTTGTGTAGGCTAAAGGATGTATGCATTGATTTGAGAATGTATGTGCATGTATAACTCTTGAGTGGTGTGTGTGTTTGCTGGTTGCGTAACACTTTACTTGACACCCAGTGTCATAACACTTGACACCCAGTGTCCTGTCATTAGAAGGTCATAACACTGTCATGACCCATATATTCACTCCTGTTGTGACATATATTGTGTCATTTTATGGCTGGTTATGACACCTACATAAGAGTGTCAAAACCCACATTTATTCAAATGTGTTTTTTCCCTGCCAAGAAGTTTCCTTTCGTTTAAAAGTGTGCTTCTTAAGTTCTTTGTTGTTGTTGTAATGAATTCTTTACAGTCATGTTTTTTTCCCCATCATATTTTTTAAAACTTGTAGAAAATAAACTTTATGACACCGTCATAAAGCATTATGACCATACTGTGTCAGTTTACTTGGACTAAGAAAATACACTTTATGACACTGTCAAGAAGGATTATGATCATCATAATCATATAAGCCAGATAGGCCTATCAAGTACATGCCCTGATATCAGTCATCAGTCAAAAAGAGGGTGTCTTGTCCCGCTCCTGAAATCTGCTCCTGCATTCATCTCAGTCATCAGAAACAGAGCACTGGGGTAGGTGCATGTCTGACATCAATGTGTGTGCAATTACAATGATAATTTAATATGGTCCATTTCAGAAAATGTTATATAACATAAACATACTGTTGACAAGTAGGCTATGGTGTAATGGAATGGTTTGCCATGTGTGGTAGGTTTTGTGGGTTTTGACACGCTTATGTAGGTGTCATAACCAGCCATAAAATAACCACCATGGTAGGCTTTGTAGGTTTTGACACTCTTATGTAGGTTTCATAACCAGCCATAAAATAACGCAATATGTGTCATGACAATGTTATGACCATATTATGAAGGGTTATGACAAGTTATGTCAGCAGTTATGACGCTGGGTGTCAAGTAAAGTGTTACCGCTGGTTGTGTGTACGTGTGTGTGTGTGTGCACGCACACTTTCTGCATGCATGCGCATGTGTTTGCGCATTCTTGTGTGTGACGTGCGCACATGTGTATGCGTTTGCAAGTGTGTGGTGCGTTGAAGGCAGCCTGCTGGTGGTAATCTGTAACAGTGTGGCACCCAGCCCTTTTCCCTGACAAATGATGCTATTTAGCACTAAGTGATGCCAGTATTACCGTTATGAATTATACAGTGCACATTAACAGTTCCCCTCCTCCCTCTCTCCTCCACTCCTCAGTCCTTCTACTCTGACAAGAGCGATGGGCTGGGGGAATCATCAGTTTCTCTCTCTCTTTCAGTTTTCTATCTCTCTGCCCTCTGCAACAATCTGACACTGTGTATGGAGAGGCCAAACCAGGCCAAACTAAGGTGAGCAGAGTGAGATCATACAATGCCAACCAGGGCAGAAACAAACAGGGTTAGAGAAGACATGATTGGGCCATAGAGAGAGCATCTGCAATACAAATGCCTGATTCACACTATAGAGCAAACCCAAATCAAACTGAGCTGGCTCTAATATTTGTGACCCGTTTCAGGAAACTAGGCTTATGTCGCGGGTCGTTTGTGAGAGCCATTTGAACGAAAACTTCTTTTTTTTCATCAAAATGCGTTTTTTGGCAGAAATGCCTTCTCGAACATGTGAACTTTCATGTGCCTTAATAACAAACTTGTATGCCATCTGTAAATACGAATACAATAGTTAAATTACGAGCCTAGTTGGTTTAGCCAAAGAAAAAGACAGCAACCTTCCCGCTAGCCACTATTGGCTGAGATAATGAGTGGGCTGGACATGCCGAGAGATGAGTTTGGATTGGTCTGCCATATAGCACGCTTCTGTCTATTTGAGCTGGTCAGTATGTCTAGGTTATCCTGTCTAACGCCACTTTTATTTATTTTTTATAGTGTGTAGTTTTGAAATAAGTGGAATTCAAGTATGCTTGCTAAGGAGATGGAGAAAACACCTGTCTCTGGATTACATCTTCATACTAAGGGCAACCATGGCATCCAACAGGAGACGTGTCCATCCATGAATGATGTATACGGGTAAAATAGTCTAGCTAGCTACATTTTCAGATATTACACGTTTCTAATTCTGACAGAAAGAGACATTTGCTTGGCTAGCTATAGCCTAATGTTAGCTAGCTAACATTGAACCTGGTTGTTTAGCTACCTGCAGATTGTGATTATGGTTAATTATTTACCTAGCTAGCTAGCTAACGTTAACTGCCTGGCTCGCTAGCTAACGTTACATGTATGACCTTACTATTCGTATCTCAGAGCCATTTGCCACATGTCTTAACAAAAGACTCCACAATGCAAGTAACCATTTCGGGTGCGTTCGTAAATTCAGTGTGGCCATCTACTCCGATTTCAGAGCACTCTCGTCTGAGTGTGCCAGACAGCAGAATAACTGATGAATTTACGAATGCTCAACACCCGTTGAATATGGCCGGTATCAGTAAACGTCAGCAAAGGAAAGGATGAGAAGAAAAATTAAATGGGAAGAGGAGCACAGAGATTAAATTCACTGAATAATGTGACAAATATGCTTCATTACAATAAACATGAACATAAATAAACACAATAAACACATTAATAAAAAATTAATACATACACTAAAACCAGAAGACAAGTAGATTTTAGAAAAGCACTCAGAAGGAGTGGAGTTGTTGAGAATACCATGCCATAAACCAGAGAGGAGAGCAGCAGCTGTAATCAGCAGTATTGTCAAGTGGCGGTGTTGTAGAAAGAAGGCATACCGGACTTCTGCCGTGTTGTTCTGCAGAGTTATTCAAGGAAGGAAAGAGAGGAAGGCTCCACACCACTCTCTCACTTGGGTATTTTCTGATTATCTCAATTTGCTATTTTGTAGCTTTGGCAAGTATGTGTGTGTTTTCTATCCCAGTTCGCTCCTCTCCCTGTACATTTTACAGAAGCTGCCCACCCCGTGGCTGCAACTCTTCTAATTTACTGTACCTGCGTGCACAACCCATGTCTCCGGCAGCGTTTGGAACTGCCGATCTGCGCTCAATAAGGCTGAGTTCTTCTCAGCCTATATTGACTTTCAGTCCCTACACTTTTTGGCCCTGACAGAGACATGGAGGACCCCAGAGAACACTGCTACTCCAGCTGCTCTCTTATCATATGACTATGTGTTCTCTCATAGTCCGAGAGCATCTGGTTATCGCGGTGGTGTCACAGGGCTTCTCATTTCTCCTAAGTGGAGATTTTCTATTTTCCCCCTCTCTCATCTGTCTTCCTCCTCATTTTAATTCCATGCAGTCACTGTCACTTGTCCACTCAAGCTTAACATTGTTGTCATCTATCACCCACCAAGTGCCCTTGAAGAGTTCCTCAATGAGCTTGACACCTTGATAAGCTCATTTACCGACATTGGTTCACCACTCATCATACTGGGCGACTTTAACCTGACTTCATTTCTTTCTTTCTTTCTTTCTTTCTTTCTTTCTTTCTTTCTTTCTTTCTTTCTTTCTTTCTTTCTTTCTTTCTTTCTTTCTTTCTTTCTTTCTTTCTTTCTTTCTTTCTTTCTTTCTTTCCACTCATTACCTCTTTTGACCTAACCCTTTCCCATACACCTCCCACTCACAAGGCAATTGACCTCATCTTCACTAGAGGCTGTTCGCCTGCTGTTCTCACTAATCTCACTGCAACCCACCTCCATGTCTCTGATCACTACTTTGTTTCCTTTTCTCTCCTCCAACCCTACCCACTCAGCCCCTACCAAGATGGTCATGCGCTGCGCAATCTTCGCTCTTTTTCTTCCACTACTCTCTCCTCTTCTATCCTCCCCTCTCTTCCTTCTGCTAAATCCTTCTCCCTCCTGTCTCCTGACTCTGCCTCTTCGACCCTACTCTCCTACCTTTCCGCATCCTTTGACTCTTACTGGCCCCTTTCCTCCCAGCCGGCTCAACCTTCCCCTCCCGCTCCTTGGCACTGCATTAGAGCTCTGCTACCCGAACCGAGCCCGGCGGGCCTCGACATTATACATCGGGTTAGGGCCTGTTTTTTCATCAATAACTAGGGTACGGGCAGGGCTCAGGCATCACTAAATTGCTCACTAACATTTTGAAGCTGAGCTATTTGCCTGTGCTCTGTTGCGCAGTACAGTCATAACTCTGATTAAGATCATATGGTGTCAGAAGTGCTTGAACCTCGTCAAATATAAGACAGGAGAGATTATTTCACATCAAATAATAATGTTCCTTGAGTTTTGTCGGAGTTTAGAGTGACAAAAAGTAGCAAACAGTTAACTGCTCTCTCATGTCTCGTTATTGAGCATAGCAGCCCAAGCGGAGCCATTACTATGGATACTCACAGACCCAGAGCCACCATGTGCAGGGACCACTGGCTGCGTCCCCTCTGACATCTAGATGGCCAGAGTCGCTCCCCTCCTCAAAAAACCAACAATCGACCCCTTTGATGTTAAAAACTACAGACCGGTGTGTCTATTTTATTTTCTTTCCAAAACATTTGAGTGTGCTGTCTCTGACCAACTCTCTCGTTATCTCTCTCAGAACGATCTTCTTGACCCTAACCAGTCAGGCTTCAAGGAGGCTCATTCCACTGAAACCGCTCTCCTCTGTGTCACAGAGGCTCTCTACTCTGCCAAAGCTGACTCTCTCTCCTCTGTTCTCATCCTCCTAGATATATCCACTGCCTTCGACACTGTGAACCATCAGATCCTCCACTCCACCCTCTCAGGGTTGAGCGTCTCAGGCCCTGTACACTCATGGATTGCATTCTACCTGGCAGGTCGCTCCTACCAGGTGGCATTGAGAGGATCTGTGTCTACACCACATGCTCTCACTACTGGTGTCCCCCAGGGCTCGGTTCTAGGCTCTCTCCTCTTTTCCCTTCACACCAAGTCACTCGGCTCTGTCATATCCTCACATGGTCTCTCCTATCATTGCTATGCGGATGATAGTCAACTACTCTACTCCTTCCCCCTTCTGACACCCTGGTGGTGACACGCATCTCTGCGTGCCTGGCAGACATCTCAGCTTGGAAAGGCCTGCCCACTCCAAGACCTCTTCATCACGGTTGACAACTCCACGGTGTCCCCCTCCCAGAGTGCAAAAAACCTTGCCGTGACCCTGGACAACACCCTGTCGTTCTCTGCAAACATCAAAGCAGTGACTTGCTCCTGCAGGTTTATGCTCTACAACATCTGTAGAGTATGACCTTTCCTCACACAGGAAGCGGCGCAGGTCCAAATCCAGGCACTTGTCATATCCCATCTAGACTACTGCAACTCTCTGTTGGCTGGGCTCCCCGCTTGTGCCATCAACCCCCTGCAACCTATCCAGAATGCCGGAGCCCGCCTGGAGTTCTCCCATGTCACCCTGCTCCTCCGCACACTCCACTGGCTTCCAGTTGAAGCTCACGTCATCTTCAAGACCCTGGTGCTTGCCTACTGAGCAGCAAGGGGAACTGACCCCTTACCTTTAGGCAATGCTCAAACCCAACCCGAGCACTCTGTTCGGCAACCTCTGGTCTCTTGGCCCTCCCAACCCTACGGAAGAGCAGCTCCCGCTCAGCCCAGTCAAAGCTCTTCACTCTCCTTGCACCCCAATGGTGGAACAAGCTTCCCCCTGAAGTCAGGACAGCCGAGTCCCTACCCATCTTCCGAAAGCATCTGAAACCCTACCTCTTTGAAAAGTATCTTAAATAACTCTCACAGCGCCCCTGAAACCCCCCCCCCCCCCTTCATTTTCTACTAGCAGTGACTTTGCTGATAAATACTTTGTTGAGAAAAATGTATTTGATATGATTGTGATGTGTTGTTGTCTTACCTAGCTATCTTAAGATGAATGCACAAATTTGAAGTCACTCTGAATTAGAGCCTGACAAATGACTAAGATGTACTGTAAATGTAAATATAAAAGGAGAGAGGGATAGAGGGATATAGGAGAAGCGAGGCCAGCAGCCATGCGTTATATTCAGCCAGGCGGAGGCAGCGCACCCTTTGTTTTAGAGAGTGGGGCCGAGGGTGGCGCTAAATCAGCCTGTGGTGGACATCAATCCTCTCTGTATCAATAGGAGCTAAAGTATGTATGCTTAGACTGGGTGACAGTGGGCTAGGAAGGGGAGGGGGGCATCTGAGTTCTGTGTGTGTATGTGTGTGTGTTCGCATGCATGCATGTGTGAATACCTTTGTGTGTGTGTGAATGTGCACGTATGTGTGCTTGCTTTCGTGTATGTTCAGTATGTCTGTTTATTTCAGGGTTATTTCAAAGTAGTCTGTAAACAAGACAGGGAGAATTCTCTAGAGGCTAAACTGGAGTAGGCTAGCTACTACCAGGTAGTAGAGAGGACAGCAGAGCACTGAACACAATGAGCTACACCTGGCCTTTGTAAATGCTTGATTGCCTGTCTTGAGCAGAGGTAGAGGGAGTGTCAGTGAGTGTCAGTGGTGCTGATCTGTCATGTAATCCATGAGTTGATGAGTCTGTGTGTGTTTGTGTGTGTGTGTGTGTGTGTCACTGGCGATCATGTTACTACAACTTTTCCACTGACGATAGTGCAAGGATTTACAATCTCTAACACCAAGGACAACAAACTAAGGAGCTAGTGATCAATCTAGTTGGGGGGGGATTGTGTGTCTGTCTGTCTGTGTGTGTGTGTGTGTGTGTGTGTGTGTGTGTGTGTGTGTGTGTGTGTGTGTGTGTGTGTGTGTGTGTGTGTGTGTGTGTGTGTGTGTGTGCATGTGTTTGGTCGTGTGTGTGCACATGTGAGTGTGCTTGTGTGTGAGGGTGGTGCACACACAACATGGGTGTGTTAGTGTGTGTGCGAATTGTTAAAGCGGATGCATGGTACAGTAAATCACACATATGGATAATTGGCTACGTGTCATAATCAGGGGACGTGGCTGTTGCTCAACACAAGGCCATAATGTGTGTGTTTCCTCTCTGTGTTAATGCATGCACTGCCAACTCTGCTACTAACGCTGATTCACTCATTCACTACAACTATGGACACTGTACTCAGACAATGTCCATGTCAGAAAGATAATGTACAGTATAGTACAGTGAGGGAAAAAAGTATTTGATCCCCTGCTGATTTTGTACATTTGCCCACTGACAAAGAAATTATCAGTCTATAATTTTAATGTTAGGTTTATTTGAACAGTGAGAGACAGATTAACAACAACAAAATCTAGAAAAACGCATGTCAAAAATGTTATAAATTGATTAGCATTTTAATGACGGAAAAAAGTATTTGACCCCCTCTCAATCAGAAATATTTCTGCTCCCAGGTGTCTTTTATACAGGTAACGAGCTGAGATTAGGAGCACACTCTAAAAGGGAGTGCTCCTAATCTCAGCTTGTTACCTGTATAAAAGACACCTGTCCACAGAAGCAATCAATCAGATTCCAAACTCTCCACCATGGCCAAGACCAAAGAGCTCTCCAAGGATGTCAGGGACAAGATTGTAGACCTACACAAGGCAGGAATGGGCTACAAGACCATCGGCAAGCAGCTTGGTAAGAAGGTGACAACAGTTGGTGTGATTATTCGCAAATGGAAGAAACACAAAAGAACTGTCAATCTCCCTCGGCCTGGGGCTCCATGCAAGATCTCACCTCGTGGAGTTGCAATGATTATGAGAACGGTGAGGAATTAGCCCAGAACTACACGGGAGGATCTTGTCAATGATCTCAAGGCAGCTGGGACCATAGTCACCAAGAAAACATTTGGTAACACACTACGCCGTGAAGGACTGAAATCCTGCAGCGCCCGCAAGGTCCCCCTGCTCAAGAAAGCACATATACAGGCCGTCTGAAGTTTTCCAATGAACATATGAATGATTCAGAGGAGAACTGGGTGAAAGTGTTGTGGTCAGATGAGACAAAAAATCGAGCTCTTTGGCATCAACTCAACTCGCCGTGTTTGGAGGAGGAGGAATGCTGCCTATGACCCCAAGAACACCATCCCCACTGTCAAACATGGATGTGGAAACATTATGCTTTGGGGGTTTTTCTGCTAAGGGGACAGGACAACTTCACCGCATCAAAGGGACGATGGACGGGGCCATGTACGTCAAATCTTGGGTGAGAACCTCCTTCCCTCAGCCAGGGCATTGAAAATGGGTCGTGGATGGGTATTCCAGCATGACAATGACCCAAAACACATGGCCAAGGCAACAAAGGAGTGGCTCAAGAAGAAGCACATTAAGGTCCTGGAGTGGCCTAGCCAGTCTCCAGACCTTAATCCCATAGACAATCTGTGGAGGGAGCTGAAGGTTCGAGTTGCCAAACGTCAGGCTCGAAACCTTAATGACTTGGAGAAGATATGCAAAGAGGAGTGGGACAAAATCCCTCCAGAGATGTGTGCAAACCTGGTGGCCAACTACAAGAAACGTCTGACCTCTGTGATTGCCAACAAGGGTTTTGCCACCATGTACTAAGTCATGTTTTTGAGAGGGGTCAAATACTTATTTCCCTCATTAAAATGCAAATCAATTTATAACATTTTTTACGTGTTTTTCTGGGTTTTTTTGTTGTTATTCTGTCTCTCACTGTTTAAATAAACCTACCATTAAAATTATAGACTGATCATGTCTTTGTCAGTTGGCAAACTGACAAAGCAGGGGATCAAATACTTTTTTCCCTCACTGTATGTATAATATAGTATAGTATATCATACCACATGATTGTTGAATACTCTATTCTGATTGGCTAAAAGAGCATTCTAAAGTGGGCATTAATACTAGATATACGGAGAGCTGGAAAAGATATTGGATATCTCTTGAAGTAGTTCCAACAATAGTCACCTTATTGCAGTTTTAAATCACTGCACCATGCAGACCTTACTTGCTACAAAGTTACAGAAAGCTAAACCAACAACCACACAAACTGAAATTGGATACACTGTAAATGCAGGTCCAATGAGGAAAAACATAACTAGTTAACTAGCATTCATATGTTTGTGCAGAGACGTCTTTTTTTGCAGCATCAGCAGGTGGTGAGTGATGAACATGAATTTCTCCGGTCTGTCTATGTTGCAGAAGTGGTGCTAGTGTTGTCAAATACTCCCACAAGTTTCTTGTTTAACCAGCTGTTTTCAGCGTCTGGTATTGTTGAATTTGGTTGTCATATTGGCAGATTGGCTAGCAACAATATATTTGGCTAGGTTCTAGCCTAGTGTTTGATTATCAATGCAATCTTCTCTACTGTCATGAACAGTGTCATGATGAGACAACTTTTCTTTGCCAGGTGAAATCATCATCAGCATTGTTATGGATGCATGTATCCAAATAAATGTCACTAGAAAACAGCTTAAATGAACGCAAATGTAGCTACTTTGCTGTAATTCTAGCTGCAGAGTTTGACATGACAGTGTCAGCCATAGTTGGCTAGCTGGCAAGCAAGGGATAAGAATGTTGCCAGCCTGCATAGCATTGGAACAAATAGAATGAACAACCAGTCCGCTTCTCTAGCAACCTAACCGATAGAACTAATGACCAGGTTTAGTGGAAGGATAAAGCAGTATGAATGTACTTGCAACTGTGGTATAAGCAGGATAAACGCCTCCACTCTGTACATTATCTGGAACTAATTAACTCCACGGAGGGAGTCGTGCCTACCACGTAGTCCATTATTTCCAGATAATGTACAGTGTCAGCATTTATCCCTTACATATATTATATTATAGTCAAATATAAAAGTGTAGTATAGTATAATTAAGCAATAAGGCCCGAGGGGGTGTGGTATATGGCGAATATACCATGGCTAAGTGCTATTCTTATGCACAACGCAATGCGGAGTGCCTGGATACAGCCCTTAGCAATTGTATATTGGCCATATACCACAAACCCCCAAGGAGCCTTATTGCTATTATAAACTGGTTACCAACATAATTAGAGCAGTAAAAATAAATGTTTTGTCATACCCGTGGTATACGGCTGTCAGCCAATCAGAATTCAGGGCTCGAACCACCCAGTTTATAATATAGTATAGTATAGAACAGAATAGTTTAATTATACCAACCATATGATTTTAGAAGAAACAATAGTTTTGTCAAGAGTACAGGGTGCTACATCTTTATTCAATAGGTCAAAGGCTATGGGTCAGTCAAAATTATTTGGCGTCATCTCTGAATCCTAATAACAGAATACAGCCCAACTGCCCCAGCTGCTTCATTTAGACCCAGTCATCTGAATGGCCTTTTTAAAGTAATTTATGAGTAAGATTCAAGAGCGAGACTGAAGTCACAATTTCAGGTTTATTCTTTAACGGACCCCTGAGGACCAAACATTAGCTATCTCCTCCAACCCCCAACCTCATCCCCAGCGCAATAAATAACACTGTTTGTCCCCTCCTTCTTTAGAAATGAGATGAAAATGAATTGAAAATAGTTATTTTCTATCACTCTCTCACCCTGGGGTTGTGTATATGTTTGTACCATACCTATCTACAACCCCGCATCACCTCAGGGGAACCAATCAGACATAGAAATGAACCTGGCTAGAGATTTACCTGGAAAGACAAACAATCCACTGTGGTGGCCAGTTACCTGCCGCCTTGTTGCCAATTTACATACAAAGAGTGGCCTGTTAGTGTTTGCGTGTGTGTGTGTGTCCAAGCTTGTGCATGTGCGCATATGTGCATATGTGCGTGTGTGTGTGTTTTTTTACGCGCATGAAGAGTGTGTACATGCTGGAATTAGAATGCATGGTAGTGGCAGAGAGAAAACAGACAGGCCGTAAGTGTCAACAGCATCACGCGCACAAAGCGCTTCAAATTAGAATGCATTCAAAAAATGATTGCTTCTACGTGGAGCAATGCTTGTAAAATAAGCGGATGAATGGCATTGGTCGTTTGTAGCAAAGGAATTTGAGAAATTGTTATGATCTTCCCTATGCTAAGCAGACTACCTTAAAATATAGTTTAAAATGTATTGGGCGTTAAGCTAAGGTTTCAGTCAAAGAGGCTATATATTTGAAAAACTATTGCAGCCTACTTGTGTTGATTTCGATCGCATATAGCCTAGGCAGGCTGGGCTTGAAAACTTGAGGACTCTGATTTCAAGAGAGAATACTATTATGTAGAAAGAACGAGACTAGCTAAATTCTTTAAAAACTGCTCCGGTGTATCTACAACTCTCCTCAAGTTCGTGAGCTAACATAACAACTGTTTAGTGCAGGCAGGCAGGTAAGGTGGCTCCCGTAGGACATATAAGGTGAGTCAAAAGGAACACACAACAATAATATACAAGGGCTACATACCGAACATAACAAATACAACTGTTTATATGGATTCTCATGACAATTAAGTTGGCATACGCTATGCAGTGTATGTGAATTGACGCTCTCTACTCTCGCAAGCAAATTTTAATGACATATCTCTGTGTGGTTTCGGCTTAATGGGGTGGCATGGAGGGAGGTAGCAGACACTTTATTTACTGTGGGAGGGACAGAGGCCCATTGAGAAAGACAGTAAAGCCAGTCCCCAGGGAGGTCAATTAGAAAAGGAGGAGGTAAAGCAGACATCTTACAAAAGGACCTATGGCACAAGCACGCCCAGAAGCAAGCATACACAAACACACACACGCATACAGTGAGCTCCAAAAGTATTGGGACAGTGACACGTTTTGGCTCTGTACTCCAGCACTTTGGATTTGAAATGATAAATTGACTATGAGGTTAAAGTGACTGTCAGCTTTCATTTAATCTTCATCCATATCGGGTGAACCGTTTAGAAATTACAGCAACTTTTTGTACATAGTCCCCCCATTTTAGAGGACCAAAGGTATTGGGACAAATTATATATGTATAAAAATATAACAAAGTTAAGTATTTGGTCACATATTCATAGCACGCAATGACTACATCAAGCTTGTGACTCTACCAATTTGTTGGATGCATTTGCTGTTCATTTTGGGTGCGTTTCAGAAAAATGTTGCCCTATAGAAATCAATGGTAAATAATCTATTGTGTAATTTTGGAGTCACTTTTATTGTAAATAAGAATAGAATATGTTTATAAACACTTCTACATTAATGTGGATGCTACCATGATTAATGTAGAAGTGATCTGTTCTGTTCAAGTAATCCTGCTGGTCCACTGCAGGGGGCATCCATCAATGGCGTCAGCAACCTGTTGAAATGCTGTGGACCGTGCCCGTCTGGCGAATCCCTCGCCAACCTCCTGCATTTCATCTTGTGATGGAAAATGGATGACCCTTTTCATGATCTTCAGGATCCCGCCACTGACCCTGTGGATGACATCGTGCACTGTGGTCCAGGGGACATCAAATGCCACAGAAACAACACAATCCGAAGTGGCATTGGCCAGCTAGTAGAAAAACATGAGGCTTTCTTGCTGCAAGGCCTCTCCCAGGCTGTCAAAAGAGGGTCGGATCATTCGGAAGTGGGGCTTGAGGTCCAGGTTGTCCAAATACACCCTCAGGATGGGCACATCGGGATTTAGCAGGACTCCCGAGTGGTGCAGCTCTCTAAGGCACTGCATCTCATTGCTAGAGGTGTCACTGCAGACCCTGGTTTGATCCCGGGCTGCATCACAACCGGCCATGATCGGGAGTCCCATAGGGCGGTGCACAATTGGCCCAGCGTCATCCGGGTTAGGGGAGGCTGGGGTAGGCCGTCATTGTAAATAAGAATTTGTTCTTAGCTGACTTGCCTAGTTAAATAAAGGTTAACCTGTTCACACATACCAACAAACTGGTGTGATCATTCTACAGTGGTCCCTGAAGCGTACGCTCAAACCGGTGTGATTAGAACGCTTATTTAGAACGTCAAGTTTCAATTGACGCAACAGTCATCATTTGAGCTAGCCACACTGTTCTTTCACAGAAACATTTTGCACAAACAAAGTCCTTACAAAGTTATGTCCTGAATGTGACCAGTTCATTTTTTGGATACAATGTTCAGACATTCACAGAAGTAGTGACAGCATACACAATCATCCAAACCGGAAAATGTAGGCTACATTAGTCCTAGAGCTAACTGAGGAGACAAGATGAGTTTGGTCTGTTTGCAGTATGCATGTTGAAGGGGGAGAGTTGTCTACGATCATTTACTTTCCTTCATTCACTTCTGGAAGTTTACCCTTCACCTCATTATAACATCTTTGGTAGGACAGACGTTTACGTGACACCCAGAATGCATTGTATAATGTCAACAAACATGGCGCCACACATACAGTAGCTGGCAAATAGCTTAGCATTAGCTCATTATAATCAGTAGAACCAATTTTACACACATCATAGGTGTCCATTACAATCTATGCAATAATCAGAACGCATTATTTGTCACCAATACTTGAAAACATGTGAATAAAACTGTAAATACATTATGTTCCTACATACAAAATATGCATACATACACCACCAGTCAAAGGTTTGGACACACCTACTCATTCAAGGGTTTTTTACATTGTAGAATAATAGTGAAAATATCAAAACTATGAAATAACACATATGGAATCATGTAGTAAACAAAAAAGTGTTAAACAAATCAAAGTATATTTTATATTTGAGAATCTTCAAATAGCCACCCTTTGCCTTGATGACAGCTTTGCACACTCTTGGCGTTCTCTCAACCAGCTTCACCTGGAATGCTTTTCCAACGGTCTTGAAGGAGTTCCCACATATGCTGAGCACTTGTTGGCTGTTTTTCCATCACTCAGCGGTCCAACTCATCCCAAACCATCTCAATTGGGTTGAGGTTGGGGGATTGTGGAGGCCAGGTCATCTGATGCAGCACTCCATCACTCTCCTTCTTGGTAAAATAGCCCTTACACAGCCTGGAGGTGTGTTGGATCATTGTCCTGTTGAAAAACGAATTATAGTCCTACTAAGCCCAAACCAGATGGGATGGCGTATCACTGTAGAATGCTGTGGTAGCCATGCTGGTTAAGTGTGCCTTGAATTCTAAATAAATCACAGACAGTGTCACCAGCAAAGCACCCCCACACCATAACACCTCCTCCATGCTTTACGGTGGGAAATACACATGCAGAGATCATCCGTTCACCCACACCACGTCTCACAAAGACACGGCGGTTGGAACCAAAAATCTCAAATTTGGACTCCAGACCAAAGGACACATTTCCACCGGTCTGTCCATTGCTCGTGTTTCTTGGCCCAAGCAGGTCTCTTTTTCTTATTGGTGTCCTTTAGTAGTGGTTTCTTTGCAGCAATTCGTCCACGAAGGCCTCATTTACTTAGCCCCCTCTGAACAGTTGATGTTGAGATGTGTCTGTTACTTGAACTCTGTAAAGCATTTATTTGGGCTGCAATTTCTGAGGCTGGTAACTCGAATGAACTTATCCTCTGCAGCAGAGTTAACTCTGGGCCTTCTATTCCTGTCGCGGTCCTCATGAGAGCCAGTTTCATCATAGCGCTTGATGGTTTTTGCGACTGCACTTGAAGAAACTTTGAAAGTTCTTGATAAGTTCCGTATTGACTGACCTTCATGTCTTAAAGTAATGATGCACTGTTGCTTGTCTTTGCTTATTTGAGCTGTTCTTGCCATAATATGGACTTGGTCTTTTACCAAGTCCATATCTTCTGTATACCCCCCTACCTTGTCACAACACAACTGATTGGCTCAAACGCATTAAAAGGGAAAGAAATTCCACAAATTAAGTTTTAAGAAGGCACACCTGTCAATTGAAATGCATTCCAGGAGACTACCTCATGAAGCTGGTTGAGAGAATGCCAAGAGTGTGCAAAGCTGTTGTCACACCCTGGCTCTGGGGACTCTATATGTTGAGCCAGGGTGTGTATATTCTATGTGTTCTTGTTCTATGTTAATATTCTAGAGTTGTGTTTTCTATGTTGGCCAGTATGGTTCTCAATCAGAGGCAACGAGTGTCAGCTGTTGCTGGTTGTCTCTGATTGGGAGCCATACTTAAGCAGCCAGTTTACCCACAGTAGTTGTGGGATCTTGTTCCTTTTGGTTTGTTCCGTGTTGGTTGTATTTTGTAGCCAAGGACTTCACGTGTCGTTATCGTTTGTTGTTTTGTTCTTGTTATCACTAAAGATAATAAAGTATGTTCGCTCATCACGCTGCGCCTTGGTCCTCCTCCTTCGACGATCATGACAGAAGATCCCACCATACCAGGACCAAGCAGCGTGTCCAGGAGCAGGCAGCCTGGACATGGGAGGAAGCGCCGGGTAAGGAGCTGGAGAGGTTGGCGATGGCCCAGGTGGGCCAATTGTGGCCCTGGGAGGACATGCTCGGGGGAAAAGGGCCATGGGCAAAGGTTAAGGCCCTGGCGAGAGAGGAGCAACGGCGTCAACAGTGTCGTCGTCGGACGGACGAGAGGCAAACCCAAAAAAAATGTAGGGGGGGGGCACACGGCATGGGCGACTGGGCAGCAGGAGACCAAGTCCTCACATTAAGAATCTCCAATCCAAAGTTAAATCTAGAATCGGTTTCCTATTTCGCAACAAAGCCTCCTTCACTCATGCTGCCAAACATGCCCTCGTAAAACTGACTATCCTACCGATCCTTGACTTCGGCGATGTCATTTACAAAATAGCCTCCAACACTCTACTCAGCAAATTGGATGTAGTCTATCACAGTGCCATCCGTTTTGTCTCCAAAGCCCCATATAATACCCACCACTGTGACCTGTACGCTCTTGTTGGCTGGTCCTCACTACATATTCGTCGCCAAACCCACTGGCTCCAGGCCATCTATAAATCACTGCTAGGCAAATCCCCGCCTTATCTTAGCTCATTGGTCACCATAGCAACACCCACCCGTAGTCTGCGCTCCAGCAGGTATATCTCACTGGTCATCCCCAAAGCCAACACCTCCTTTGGCCGCAAATCCTTCCAGTTCTCTGCTGCCAATGACTGGAACAAATTGCAAAAATCTCTGAAGCTGGAGACACTTATCTCCCTCACTAACTTTAAGCATCAGTTGTCAGAGCACCTTACCGATCACTGCACCTGTACACAGCCCATCTGAAATTAGCCCGCCCAACTACCTCATCCCTATATTGTTATTTATTTTGCTCATTTGTACCCCAGTATCTCTATTTGCACATCATCTCTTGCACATCTATCATTCCAGTGTTAATACTAATTGTAATTATTTTGCACTATAGCCTATTTATTGCCTTACCTCCATAACTTGCTACATTTGCACACACTGTATATATATGTATTTCTGTTGTATTTTTTACTTTGTTTTGTTTTACCCCATATGTAACTCTGTGTTGTTGTTTTTATCGCACTGCTTTGCTTTATCTTGGCCAGGTCGCAGTTGTAAATGAGAACTTGTTCTCAACTGGTTTACCTGGTTAAATAAAGGTGAAATAAATAAAAATAAAAATAAACAGGGCGAATTGGGAGATTAGGAGAGGAGGCCACCGGGTTTGGGGGGCCAGAAGGCAGGTTGGCGGAGCCTGGATGGAGAGCAGAGCAAACTCCCCGTACTCAGGCATGGCAGCATGAGACTGGGCAGGTTCCGGGGTATGCGGAGCTGCGTACTGTGCCACGAGTGGTCCAGCATAGTCCGGTACGTCCTGTGCGAGCACCCCGCACGTGTCGTGCGAAGGTGGGCATGCAGCCAGGACGGAGTGTGCCGGCTCAGCGCTCGTGGCCTCCAGTGCCTCTCCTCGGTCCCGGATATCCTGCGCCAGTGTCACGTGCTGTTATGCCAGTACGGGTACACAGCCCTGTACGTCCTGTGCTGATGCCTCACACAGAGTGTGTGAAGGTAGGCATTCAGTCAGGACGGGTTGTGGCAGCTCTTCACTCCAGGCCTCCAATCCGTCTCCACAGCCCGGCCCGGCCTGTTCCTGCCCCTCGCACCAAGCCTACGGTAAGCGTCGCCAGCCCAGCCCGGCCTGTTCCTGCCCCTTGCACCAAGCCTACGGTGCGCGTCGCCAGCCCAGCCCGGCCTGTTCCTGCCCCTCGCACCAAGCTTCCGGTGCGCGTCGCCAGCCCAGCCCGGCCTGTTCCTTCCACTCGCACCAAGCCTACGGTGTGCGTCGCCAGCCCAGCCCGGCCTGTTCCTGCCCCTCGCACCAAGCTTCCGGTGCGCGTCGCCAGCCCAGCCCGGCCTGTTCCTTCCACTCGCACCAAGCCTACGGTGTGCGTCGCCAGCCCGGCCCGGCCTGTTCCTGCCACTCGCACCAAGCCTATGGTGCGCGTCGCCAGCCCGGCCCGGCCCGGCCTGTTCCTGCCACTCGCACGAAGCCTACGGTGTGCGTCGCCAGCCCGGCCCGGCCTGTTCCTGCTCCTCGCACCAAGCCTACGGTGCGCGTCGCCAGCCCGGCCCGGCCTGTTCCTGCCCTTCGCACCAAGCCTACGGTGCGCATCGCCAGCCCAGCCCGGCCTGTTTCTGCTCCCCGCATAAGGTAACGGTGCGCGTCGCCAGCCCGGCCCGGTCTGTTCCTGCTCCACGCACCAAGCCTACGGTGCGCGTCGCCAGCCCGGCCCGGCCTGTTCCTGCCACTCGCACCAAGCCAGGGGTGCGCATCGTCAGCCCGGTCCGGCCCGTTCATGCTCTACGCACCAAGCCAGGGGTGCGCATCGTCAGCCCGGTCCGGCCCGTTCCTGCTCCACGCACCAAGCCAGGGGTGCGCATTGTCAGCCCGGTACGGCCCATTCCGGCTCCACGCACCAAGCCAGGGGTGCGCATCGTCAGCCCGGTCCGGCCCGTTGCTGCTCCACGCACCAAGCCAGGGGTGCGCATCGTCAGCCCAGCCCGGCCTGTTCCTTCCACTCGCACCAAGCCTACGGTGCGCGTCGCCAGCCCGGCCTGGCCTGTTCCTGCCACTCGCACCAAGCCTACGGTGCGCGTCGCCAGCCCGGCCCGGTCTGTTCCTGCCACTCGCACCAAGCCTACGGTGCGCGTCGCCAGCCCGGCCCGGCCTGTTCCTGCCACTCGCACCAAGCCAGGGGTGCGAGTCGTCAGCCCGGTAAGGCCCGTTCCTGCTCCACGCACCAAGCCAGGGGTGCGCATCGTCAGCCCGGTCCGGCCCGTTGCTGCTCCACGCACCAAGCCAGGGGTGCGCATCGTCAGCCCGGTCCGGCCCGTTGCTGCTCCACGCACCAAGCCAGGGGTGCGCATCGTCAGCCCGGTCCGGCCCGTTCCTGCTCCACGCACCAAGCCAGGGGTGCGCATTGTCAGCCCGGTACGGCCCGTTCCGGCCCCACGCACAAAGCCAGGGGTGCGCATCGTCAGCCCGGTCCGGCCCGTTGCTGCTCCACGCACCAAGCCAGGGGTGCGCATCGTCAGCCCAGCCCAGCCCGGCCTGTTCCTTCCACTCGCACCAAGCCTACGGTGCGCGTCGCCAGCCCGGCCCGGCCTGTTCCTGCCACTCGCACCAAGCCTACGGTGCGCGTCGCCAGCCCGGCCCGGCCTGTTCCTGCCACTCGCACCAAGCCTACGGTGCGCGTCGCCAGCCCGGCCCGGCCTGTTCCTGCCACTCGCACCAAGCCTACGGTGTGCGTCGCCAGCCCTGCCCGGCCTGTTCCTGCTCCTCGCACCAAGCCTAGGGTGCGCGTCTCCAGCCCGGCCCGGCCTGTTCCTGCCCTTCGCACCAAGCCTACGGTGCGCATTGCCAGCCCGGCCTGTTCCTGCTCCCCGCACCAAGCTAACGGTTCGCGTCGCCAGCCCGGCCCGGTCTGTTCCTGCCACTCGCACCAAGCCTACGGTGCGCGTCGCCAGCCCGGCCCGGCCTGTTCCTGCCACTCGCACCAAGCCAGGGGTGCGAGTCGTCAGCCCGGTAAGGCCCGTTCCTGCTCCACGCACCAAGCCAGGGGTGCGCATCGTCAGCCCGGTCCGGCCCGTTGCTGCTCCACGCACCAAGCCAGGGGTGCGCATCGTCAGCCCGGTCCGGCCCGTTCCTGCTCCACGCACCAAGCCAGGGGTGCGCATCGTCAGCCCGGTCCGGCCCGTTGCTGCTCCACGCACCAAGCCAGGGGTGCGCATCGTCAGCCCGGTCCGGCCCGTTCCTGCTCCACGCAACAAGCCAGGGGTGCGCATTGTCAGCCCGGTACGGCCCGTTCCGGCTCCACGCACCAAGCCAGGGGTGCGCATCGTCAGCCCGGTCCGGCCCGTTGCTGCTCCACGCACCAAGCCAGGGGTGCGCATCGTCAGCCCGGTCCGGCCCGTTCCTGCTTCACGCACCAAGCCAGGGGTGCGCGTCGTCAGTCCGGCACAACCCGTGCCTGGGTCACCGGTGCCTGGTCAGGTACCGGTCAGCTGCTCCACACCGGAGCTTAAGCAATCCGCTCCTACGATTTCCAGTCCAGCTCCAGCCAGCGGGGCCAGACCGGACCAGGGGCGCTACGGGGGAATTATTGGAGGGTGGTGGGCAAGCCCGGAGCCGGAACCGCCTCCGAGGAGGAATGCCCACCCAGCCCTCCCCTGTTTGGTTTATGTTGAGGCGCGGTCTTACTGGTTGGTAGGTGATCAAATACTTATGTCATGCAATAAAATGCAAATTAATTACTTAAAAATCATACAATGTGATTTTCTGGATTTTTGTTTTCGATTCCGTCTCTCACAGTAAGAGCATTGAAGATGGGTCGTGGCTGGGTCTTCCAGCATGACAACGACCCGAAACACACAGCCAGGGCAACTAAGGAGTGGCTCCGTAAGAAGCATCTCAAGGTCCTGGAGTGGCCTAGCCAGTCTCCAGACCTGAACCCAATAGAAAATCTTTGGAGGGAGCTGAAAGTCCGTATTGCCCAGCGACAGCCCCGAAACCTGAAGGATCTGGAGAAGGTCTGTATGGAGGAGTGGGCCAAAATCCCTGCTGCAGTGTGTGCAAACATGGTCAAGACCTACAGGAAACCTATGATCTCTGTAATTGCAAACAAAGGTTTCTGTACCAAATATTAAGTTCTGCTTTTCTGAGGTATCAAATACTTATGTCATGCAATAAAATGCAAATGTATTACTTAAAAATCATACAATGTGATTTTCTGGATTTTTGTTTTAGATTCCGTCTCTCACAGTTGAAGTGTACCTATGATAAAAATTACAGACCTCTACATGCTTTATAAGTAGGAAAACCTGCAAAATCGGCAGTGTATCAAATACTTGTTCTCCCCACTGTACATATGTTCGATTGAGTTAATTATGCTTGTTCCTTGGAATGTTCTAAATGGATAAACAATTCTACATTGAACACTGTTTTAAAAATGGTATAACTGCCTTAATTATGCTGGACCCCAGGAAGAGTAGCTGCTGCCTTGGCACCAGCTAATGGGGATCCATATTAAATACATATACAAATGTTTTAGCATATGTTTAGTGAGGAACCTGTCTATGTTTAGAGGGGTAAACAATTCTAAATGCCACTTGCAGTTCGCAAGGTAGGGTCGTCACTAACAATAGTTACCACATCCACAAAGTCATAAACCCTGCCTGTTTCTACAATTTCAATTCTTAAAATCTGATTTTAAACCTAACCCTAACCTTAACCACACTGTTAACCTTATGCCTAACCCTAACCTTAACTTAAGACCAAAAATAATTTTTTTGATAAAGACAATTTTAACTTTGTGGCTGTGGTAACTAGTGACAACAAAAAGGTAGCCTAAGCGGGAAATTATGTAATTATTCCAAAACTGCAGCTTATTCGGAAAGTATTCCAACCCCTTCCTTCACTTTTACCACAGTTTGTTACGTTACAGCCTTATTCTAAAATTGATTAAATTGTTTTTTCTCACCAATCTACCCCATAACGACAAAGCAAAAATGTCTTTGACATTTTTCAAATGTATTACAAATAAAAAACAGAAATACCTTATTTACTTAAGTATTCAGACCCTTTGCTATGAGACTCGAAATTGAGCTCAGGTGCATCCTGTTTACATTGATCATCCTTGAGATGTTTCTACAACTTGATTGGAGTCCACCTGTGGTAATTTCAATTGATTGTCTATGTAAGGTCACACAGTTGAAAGCATATGTCAGTGCAAAAACCAAGCCATGAGGTCGAAGGAATTGTCCGTAGAGCTCCGAGACAGGATTGTGTCGAGGCACAGATCTGGGGAAGGCTACCAAAACATTTCTGCACCATTGAAGGTCCCCAAGAACACAGTGGCCTCCATCATTATTTAATGGAAGAAGTTTGGAACCACCAAGACTCTTCCTAGATTTCCGGCCAAACTGAGCAATCGAGGGAGAAGGGCCTTGGTCAGGGAGGTGACCAAGAACCCGATGGCCACTCTGACAGAGTTCCTCTGTGGAGATGGGAGAACCTTCCAGAAGGACAACCATCTCCGCAGCACTCCACCAATCAGGCCTTTATGGTAGAGTGGCCATACAGAATCCACTCCTCAGTATATGGCACATGACAGCACGCTTGGAGTTTGCCAAAAGGCACCTAAAGGACTCTCAGACCATGAGAAACAAGATTCTCTGGTCTGATGAATCCAAGATTGAACTCTTTGGCCTGAATGTGAAGCGTCAGGTCTGAAGGAAACCAGGCTACGCTCATTCCCTGGCCAATACCATGCCTACGGTGAAGCATGGTGGTGGCAGCATCATGCTTTGGGGATGTTTTTCAGCGGCAGGGACTGGGAGACTAGACAGGATCGAGGGAAAGATGAACGGAGCAAAGTACAGAGAGATCATTGATGAGAACCTGCTCCAGAGTGATCAGGACCTCAGACTGGGGCGAAGGTTCACCTTCCAACAGGACAACAACCCTAAGCACACAGCCAAGACAACGCAGGAGTGGCTTTGGGACAAGTCTCTGAATGTCCTTGAGTGGCCCAGCCAGAGCCCAGACTTGAACCCAATCGAACATCTCTGGAGAGACCTGAAAATAGCTGTGCAGCAGCGCTCCCCATCCAACCTGCCAGAGCTTGAGAGGATCTGCAGAGAAGAATGGGAGAAACTCCCCAAATACAGGTGTGCCAAGCTTGTAGCGTCATACCCAAGAATACTCTAGGCTTTAATAGCTGCCAAAGGTGCTTCAACAAAGTACTGTGTATAGGGTCTGAATACTTATAGAAATGTGATATTTCAGTTGTTAAAAAAAAACTAAAAAACATTTGCAACACCTGTTTTTGATTTGTCATTATGGGGTATTGTGTGTAGATTGAGGAGTAAAAAAAATACAATTGAATCCATTTTAGAATAAGGCTGTAAAGTAACAAAATGTGGAAAAGGTCAAGGGGTCTGAATACTTTCCAAATGCACTGTATGCATATGGTGCAGCAGACCTTCATGGCGCTTTGAGGAAGAAATCCTCAGAAAGTATTTTATGATATTTATCTCAATGTAGGCCTACAGCTAGAGTGTAAAATACACATATTTATGAAAAGTCAGGGACAGGTGGGTTCAAGGTTTTTATTGAAATTAAGTTATTGAAATGACATGAAGCTGTAGGCCTAAGAGTCCTGTTTACTGTAGCTTTCTTAATGTAACTTACTTATTGGCCTAAAGGCCTACTTCAATATACAGTATATCAATCATTCATTCATTCATTTATTTATTAAGGCTGTAACGTAACAAAATGTGAAAAAAGTGAAGTGGTCTGAATACTTTCCAAATGCACTGTACTACAGACTGCAAAAATACTACAGTAAATACTACGGTATACTATAATCTGCAAAAACACTACAGTAATTACTCTAGTTTTTGTTACTACAGTATTAATACAATAGTAAACTGTAAATACTACATTATACTACAGTCATGTCCGCAATACTACAGTAAATACTACAGTAAATTCCAGAGTATTTATACCATAGTATACTATAGTATTTTTGTATGTGGACTACTAATACTACTACTACTACTACTACTACTACTATTACTACTATTACTACTACTACTACTACTACTACTACTACTACTACTACTACTACTACTACTACTAACTTGAGAACTCTATCATAGGGCTATACATTGAGTGTACAAAACATTAGGAACACCTTTCTAATATTGAGTTGCACTCCCTTTTGCCCTCAGACCATCCTCAATTCGTCAGGGCATGGACTCTACAAGGTGTCAAAAGCATACCACAGGGATGCTCGCCAATGTTGACTCCAATGCTTCCCACAGTTGTGTCAAGTTGGCTGGATGTCCTTTGGGTGGTGGACCATTCTTGATACACATGGAAAACTGTGCAGCGTTGCAGTTCTTGACACACTTAACCCGGTGTGCCTGGCACCTACTACCCAGGGGAGGCTCCTCAGAGGAGGACCATCCTCCTCAGTGAATTTCATAAAAATAAAAATAGTGAAACATTAAAAATCATTTTTAGATAAAACTATACAAAATATATTCACATCACAAAATAATTGATTAAAACACACTGTTTTGCAATGAAAGTCTACAGTAGACTCAACATAACTCTGTAGGGTAGCACCATGGTGTAGCCAGATGATAGCTAGTTTCCATCCTCCTCTGGGTACATTGACTTCAAATCAAAACCTAGGAGGATCGTGGTTCTCACCCCCTTCCATAGACTTACACATTAATTATGATAACTTCCAGAGGACGTCCTCCAACCTATCAGAGCTCTTGCAGCATGAACTGACATGTTGTGCACCCAATCAAAGGATCAGAGAATGAAACTTGTACTGAAAGCATAAGCTACATCTAGTTAGGAATGCAGTGCACAAAATGTGGTGAGTAGTTGACTCAAAGAGGGGGAAAGACAATAGTTGAACCGTATTGAACAAATGTATTTATTTAAACATGAGGGAGAAGCGAGAGAGAGAGAGCTAGCTATATTTAATTAAAAATGAAATAAAAACGTTCACTTAGCCAACTAATGCAGCTAGCTGGTTTAACATAATCAAACACCCGGCTAAAACAGAGAGGGATGCTATTCTAGCGAGCTGGCTATGGCTATCAAACACTGGAGTTTTTCCAAGTCAAAGTAAGCTTTTGGTTTTATTAATTTATTGCCATCGTGGCCCGCAGGTGTAACTGCTAAACTGCTTGCTGACTATACACTGTACTGCATGATTGTAGCGGGTTTACTAAAGTGTTAGTTCTAGTAGCTATATTGACTAGCTATGACATTAGCTAATATGGTGACAATGATGTAGACTGTGTGTAGTGGTTAGCGGTTATGATATGAAGGTTTGGCTTGGAAAGTTTTTTTTTTGCCTGGTCACAGACAGCTGATGTGGTGTGCACTGAAGTTCACAAGTTAAAGCGAAAAGGTGAGAGGAGGAGAGCAACAAGCAAAATTATCATGCTGTTTGTATGTGGCTGCTATGAAAGTTAACTGTCTTTGCGTGTGATCAGGGGTGTATTCATTCCACCAATTATGTTGGAAAATGTTTCTTGAACGGAAGCAAACGGAACGAAACGGGGATAAACATACCTGAATTTGTCTAATAGAAACTCTCATTTGCAACTGTGGGACTAATGATTACTCCCTAGATCAGCTAGATGCAGGCAAGAGTATGCAAGGCGTTATTGAATGTGTCACTGTCTGTCACCTTGATTACTCAAATGTTTCTCTCGACCTGTGCACCTACGCTGTAAACTTTCATTCATATGAAAGCAACCTCATATGTAGCAACCTCATGATAGGAATAGGGAATCATGTAGTAGCCTAAACCTACTGATGTTACATTGAACTGGATGAATGGAATATGAATGACAGTCATTCAATATGCTGTAATTGAAATAAGGCCATGCTCATGATAAAAAAATGTCACTGACCGCCACTGCTACTACCATACCCCATTCAAAGGCACTTAAATATTCAATAAGGGATCATAGCTATCATCTGGATTCACCTGGTCAGTCTACCACTCTCGCTCTCTTTCCTCTCTTTCTTTATTTCCTTTTTTCAAACATTGCTGCTTCCTGAAGCATCCCGTCCATCTGTTGCCATCATCCCTCTCTCCCTCCTCTCCTCTTTTCTGCCAATCTCTCCCTTCATCTCTCTGTATGTCCATCGGTTCCACTTCCAGTTTTACTCTATTATTCTCTTGTCTTCTCTCTTTCTCTACAGTTCCACTCTTTCTGCACACTTTCTTGCCCTGATACACACACACACACACACACACACACACACACACACACACACACACACACACACACACACACACACACACACAGGCTAGTGTCTCTTTGAGGTGCTGTTATCACTAACCACACTTACCCAGGCAGACAGGGTAGGAGTGACCCACTGTCCCCAGAGAGAAAGAGAGGGAGGAAGAGAGAGAGGGGACAGATAAAGAGAGAGAAAGAGAGAGAGCAAGAGAATGACAGATAGAGATGGATGAAGAAGGGCAGGCTGGGTCTAGTGGTCACTCTGTGAGGACAGGAGCTGATGCCGCCGGAAGATTTGCTCAACAGTTGACCAGCCGATACCCGCAATGCAGACAAGCCAGAGTGAGGCTACGGTCGGGAGGTGTGTGTGTGTGTGCTAGTAGCATTAAATCGGTGACGTCACTCGCTCTGAGACCAAGGGCTTTTGTGGAGCTATAGGTAACGATGCTTCTTGGGTGGCAGTTTGTTATGTGTTCAGAGCGTCCCGGTTTGAGCCCAGGTTGGGGCAAGGAGCGGGATGGAAACAACACTGTTACATTGGTCTGCATTATATTTAAGTGCAGACAAGAGCATTTTAAATTCTGGCATTTGCAGAATATCTAAGCCTCCATGATGTAAAAGGAAGAAAAACCCTCTCAAAATACAGACTGAGCTACCAGTCTGGAAATTGAAAGAGGAAGACACCTTAAATATTGGCTGCAAAGAGATCAGAGACTACATAAGAATTGTGAGGTAGAAACTGAGATGCGCTTCCTGTGTTCCTGCCCCAAATATTACAACATAAGGGAAATGCTACAGAGATTTAGAAAAATATATACAAACTTTAAACAGATCCCTGATGTACATTAACTCCCCATCCTGCTTGGAGAGGAGCAAAAGTCAGCTAAGCTGGCAGCTAAATTTGTCACCCTGTGCCACCAGCCAGATAAACTACAAATAGACTGCGATTTTGGACGTTTAAAAAGGTTCCCAGAACGTCAATATATGCCTTCCTATGCACTCACAAAAAAGAAAGATAAACAATTGCCCAACACTGGGCACAAACTCATGATGGTCGGAGCCAGAGCGCGCTGCTTAGACCACTGTGCCACTGCAGTTCACAATGCTCTAGCAAGCCGCGAGAATACTTGATGATACTTGATGGTAATAGCGCGTCATTTTTGTTTTAAGCCTTCCCCAACTCACAATGTATCCCTTTTCTGCACACCAGTCAGTGAAGCAGGTAAGTGCACACTTAGTTTGTTTCACAATGTTCTTTTCATTTCAGTTTCTCTCAAATTCATCTAAACGGTTATTTTCTACATCGGCATGTCAAACTACTGTTGATGTAGCCATTTTATTGAGGTGAAAAGGTGCAATGATATCAAGGTGAAAAGCCTAAACGTCATAGTCATGGTATACAGTCTCACATACACAAGGCTAAATGCTGTTTTAGCCAATCAGCATCCAGTATCCCAAACTACCCGGTTTATAAATATATACACTACCAGTCAAAAGTTTGGACACACCTACTCATTCAAGGGTTTTTCTTTATTTACACAATTTTTTTACATTGTAGAATAAAAGTGAAGACATCAAAACTATGAAATAACACATATGGAATCATGTAGCAACCAAAAAAGTGTTAACCAAATCAAAATATATTTGAGATTTGAGATTCTTCAAATATCCACCCTTTGCCTTGATGACAGCTTAGCACACTCTTGGCATTCTCTCAACCAGCTTCATGAGGTAGTCACCTGGAATGCATTTCAATTAAAAGGTGTGCCTTCTTAAAAGTTAATTTGTGGAAAGTATTTCCTTCTTAATGCGTTTGAGCCAATCAGTTGTGTTGTGACAAGGTAGGGGATACAGAAGATAGCCCTTTTTGGTAAAAGACCAAGTCCATATTATGGCAAGAACAGCTCAAATAAGCAAAGAGAAACGACAGTCCATCATTACTTTAAAAAATGAATGTGAGTCAATACGGAAAATGTCAAGAACTTTGAAAGTTTCTACAAGTGCAGTCACAAAAACCATCAAGCGCTATGATGAAACTGGCTCTAATGAGGACCGCCACAGGAATGACAGACCCTGAGTTACCTCTGATGCAGAGGATAAGTTCATTAGAGTTACCAGCCTCAGAAATTGCAGCCCAAATAAATGCATCACAGAGTTCAAGTAACAGACACATCTCTTCAGTAAAATGCACATGTAAGCCCGCTTGGAGTTTGCCAAAAGGCACCTAAAGACTATCAGACCATGAGAAACAAGATTCTCTCATCTGATGAAACCAAGATTGAACTCTTTGGCCTGAATGCCAAGTGTCACGTCTGGAGGAAACCTGGCACCACCCCTACAGTGAATTATGGTGGTGGCAGCATCATGCTGTGGGGATGTTTTTCAGTGGCAGGGACTGGGAGACTAGTCAGGATCGAGGGGTGAAAACCTTGATTAGCGCTCAGGACCTCAGACTGGGGCGAAGGTTCACCTTCCAACAGGACAATGCCCCTAAGCACACAGCCAAGACAACGCAGGAGTGGCTTCGGGACAAGTCTCTGAACGGGTCCAGGAGCACTCCACGATGCTGGCCAGCTTGGGGGAAGCGATGGATCGGGTTCTTCAGGTCGTCCAACGCCTGGAGAGGAGCAGACCCGATCTATCGAGACCAGCTGGCCAACCAGATCCAGCCACCTACACCCCAGCACCAGGAGGGATCCAGATATCCCGACCACGGGCGTTTGAGGGGACAGCGACGCTGTGCCAGGGATTTTTCCTCCAATTGGAGCTTTACTTTGCCAGCATCAGGCCGGAACCATCGGATCGGGAGAAGGTGTCCGTCCTAGTTTCCTGCCTCTGTGGGAAAGCCCTGGAGTGGCCCAACGCGGTGTGGAACGAAGGAGGAGCCGCGTTGGAGGACTACAGGGAGTTCGCTCGTCTCTTTCGGGCGGTTTTCGACCACCCGCCAGATGGTCGAGAGGCGGGTGAGCAACTGGTCCACCTGAGGCAGGGGACGAGGACCATGCAGGACTTCGCATTGGAGTTTCGGACGCTGGCAGCGCGGTCCGGGTGTAACGAGCGGGCCCTGATCGACCATTTCCGGTGTCATCTGCGGGGAGGACGTCCGACGGGAGCTAGCCTGCCGGGACACCATGTTGTCCTTCAATAAACTGGTGGACATGGCCATTCGGTTGGACAACCTGATGGCAGCCAGAGGACGTCCTGGTAGGGGTCTGCCCGTTTCCACCCCGGAAGACTCTGACCTCGAGCCGATGGAGCTGGGTGGAGCCGCCGGCCAAGAGAGCGGAGGAGGACAGCGACAGTGCCACTCTGGTGGCACGAAGGGACTATCCACCACATGTTGTAGTCAATGTTCTTTTGGGCCTGGAGGCGGAAGGCAGGGCACTCACACATCACCCCAGGTATCGAACACCCACACTTGTTCAGAGCCCTCTGTTGCGCACTGTACCCTACCTATTCACTTTCCCGATCACATGGCGCAGCTGGGAACTTTATGGATAGGGCATTCGCACACCGTCAAGGCATTTCATTGGTTCCCCTCTCCATTCCACGTCCCCTCAGAGCACTCGATAGTCGACCATTAGGGTCCGGATTTGTTACGGAAGTCACTATACCAGTCACCATGATCACCCAGGAGGGCTCTCACGGGGTGGTCGCGTGAGTGTCAGGGTAGGTGTCTAGATGTTTCCATTGGTGCAATCACGGTGGAAAGTCCAGATAGTACCTCCACCGTGTACATTCCCCCCGAATACCGTGATCTGGCGCAAGCGTTACCACCTCACCGGGCGGGGGATTGCGCGATAAACCTCAGGGTAGACACTGTACCTCCCAGAAGTCATATATACCTGCTGTCACAGGCGGAAACGGTGGCTATGGAGACATATGTCACCGAGTCCCTGCGTCAGGGGTATATATGTCCCTCCACTTCACCCGCCTCCTCGAGTTTCTTCTTTGCGAAGAAGAAGATGGAGGTCTGTGCCCGTGCATTGATTATCAACCACTGAACAGGGAGACAATCAGATTTAGTTATCCTCTCCCCCTCATTCCTTCAGTGGTTGAATCGATGCATGGGGTGCGCTTCTTCACCAAATTGGATCTCAGGAGTGCGTACAACCTGGTGCGTATCCGAGAGGGAGATGAGTGGAAGACAGCATTCAGCACAACCACGGGGCATTATGAATACCTGGTGATGCCCTATGGTTTGATGACTGCTCCCTCAGTTTTCCAGTCCTTTGTGAACGAGGTGTTTCGGCACATGCTTGGTCGCGGTGTAGTGGTCTACAGCGATGACATCCTGGTGTATTCTGCTACTCGCACTGAGCATGTGTCCCTGGTTCACAAGGTGCCTGCCCGACTGTTGGAAAATGACCTTTATGCTAAGGCAGAGAAGTGTATGTTTTCCAGCAGTCCATCTCCTTCCTTGGATACCGCATTTCCACCTCAGGGGTGGAGATGGAGGAGGATCGCATTTCAGCCGTGCGTAATTAGCCGACTCCAACCACGGTTAAGGAGGTGCAGCGATTCCTTGGTTTTGCCAACTACTATCAAAACTTTATCCGGGGCTTTGGCAAGTTCGCAGCTCCCATCACATCCCTGTTGAAGGGTGGGCCGTCCCGGCTCCGCTGGTGTGCTGAGGTGGATCTGGCCTTCAGGAGACTGCGGGGTCGATTCACCTCAGCTCCGGTACTAGCCCACCCCGATCTATCACTACCGTTTGTAGTGGAGGTGGATGCGTCCGAGGTAGGGATGGGCACTGTCCTATCCCAACGCTTGGGCACGCCACCCAAGCTCCGCCCCTGTGCCTTCTTCTCGAAGAAGCTCAGCCCGGCGGAGCAGAACTACGACGTTGGTGATCGGGAGCTGTTGGTTGTTGTCCGAGCTTTGACCGTGTGGAGGCATTGGCTCGAAGGGGTGAAACACCCTTTCCTCGTCTGGATGGACCACCATAACCTGGAGTACATCCGGGCAGCGAGGAGGCTGAATCCTCGCCAGGCCAGGTGGGCCCTATTCTTCACCCGGTTTGATTTTACATTGTCATACAGTCCGGGTACGAAGAACGTGAAGGCAGACGCACTGTCCCGGCTATATGACACAGAGGAGAGGCCCAGAGACAACACCCCCATACTCCCGGCCTCCCGCATTGTGGCGCCGGTAGTATGCGCGATGGACGCGGATATAGAGCAGGCATTACGCACAGATCCATCTCCACCGCAGTGTCCAGCTGAGCTGCAGTACGTGCCTGCTCTTATCCGTGATCGTCTGATCTTCTGGGCACACACGTTACCCTCCTCTGGTCACCCAGGTATCGGTCGTACAGTGCGCTGGCTGAGCGGAAAGTACTGGTGGCCTACCTTGGCTAAGGACGAGAGGGTGTACGTCTCCTCCTGCTCCGTGTGCGCCCAGAGTAAGGCACCTAGGCACCTCACAGTGGGTAAGCTACAACTGTTACCAGTTCCACAACAACCATGGTCTCACCTTAACATTGATGTTCTGACTGATCTTCCCCTCTCCCAAGGTAACACCACCATCCTGGTCGTTGTGGACCGCTTCTCAAAGTCCTTCCGCCTCCTTCCTCTGCCCGGTCTCCCCACGGCCCTGCAGACTGCGGAAGCCCTGTTTACTCACGTCTTCCGGCACTACGGGGTACCAGAGGATATAGTGTCTGACCGAGGTCCCCAGTTCACGTCCAAGGTCTGGAAGGCATTCATGGAACGTCTGGGGGTCTCGGTCAGCCTGATCTCTGGGTTCCACCCCGAGAGTAATGGGCAGGTGGAACGGGTAAATCAGGACATGGGTAGGTTCCTGCGGTCCTACTGCCAGGACTGGCCAGGGGAGTGGTCGGTGTTCTTGCCATGGGCAGAATATGCCCAGAACTCTCTCCGCCACTCCTCCACTAACCTAACGCCTTTCCAGTGTGTTCTAGGATACCAACCGGTTCTGGCACTGTGGCACCAGAGCCAGACCGAGGCTCCTGCGGTGGACGACTAGTTTCGGCAAGCGGAGGAGACGTGGGATGCTACCCACGTTCACCTCCAACGCGCCGTGCGTCGTCAGAAGGCCAACACTGACCGCCAAAGCAGTGAGGCCCCCGTCTTTGTACCGGGGGATCGGGTCTGGTTCTCGACCCGGAATCTGCCCCTCCGCCTGCCCTGCCGGAAGCTGAGCCTGCGGTTTGTGGAACCGTTCAAAGTCCTGAGGAGAGTCAACGAGGTCACATATAGGTTATTACTTCCCTCTGATTACCGTATTAACCCCTCGTTTCATGTGTCTCTCCTCAGGCCGGTGGTAGCTGGTCCGCTCCAGGAGTCTGAGGTGGGGGAGGTCCCTCCACCTCCTCTGGACATCGAGGGGGCCCCGGCATACTCGGTCCGTTCCATCCTGGATTTGAGGCGTCGGTTGGGGGGGTACGGTCCGGAGGAACGATGCTGGGTCCCGGTGAGGGATATCCTCGATCCCTCCATGTTACGGGATTTCCACCGTCGCCATCCGGCTCGCCCTGCTCCGCGTCCTCCTGGCCGTCCCCGAGGCCGGGGTCGGCGCGCTGCTGGAGCCGCACGTCAAGGGGGGTGGTACTGTCACGACTTCCACCGAGGCTGCCTCCCCTCCTTGTTCGGGCAGGTTTTGGCATTCGTCGTCACTGGCTTACTAGCTGCTGCCAATCCATTTATCATCACTCCACTTGTCTTGTCTAATTAATCACACACACCTGGTCCTTATCCCCAGTTAGTCATTGTATAAGTGTTCCCCTCTGCTTCCTTGTCTGTGTGGGTGATTGTTTGTAGTGAGCTGTGTGTAGCTCGGTTGAGCTACACTTACCTTGTTGTTGCCAGGGTAGATATTTCCCCTCTGCCTGAGTTTTGTTGTCGCATGCTTGCGCAACTGTTTATCGACAGAATAAACTCTTTGGATGCGTATTACTCTCCTGCGCCTGACTCCGTCTATCACACGCATCACAATTGTAGAATAATAGTGAAGACATCAAAACTATGAAATAACATTTGGAATCCTGTAGTAACCAAAAAGATGTTAAACAAGATTCTTCAAATAGACACCCTTTGCCTTGATGACAGCTTTGCACACTCTTGGCATTCTCTCAACCAGCTTCATGAGGTAGTCATCTGGAATGCATTTTAATTAACAGGTGTGCCTTCTTAAAAGTTAATTTGTGGAATTAATGCATTTGAGCCAATCAGTTGTGTTGTTTTTTATTTATTTATTTTATTTCACCTTTATTTAACCAGGTAAGCCAGTTGAGAACAAGTTCTCATTTACAACTGCGACCCAATTTGCTGAGTAGAGTGTTGGAGGCTATTTTGTGAGTGATGGAGTGTTGCATCAGATGACCTGGCCTCCACAATCACCCGACCTCAACCCAATTGAGATGGTTAGGGATGAGTCGGACGGCAGAGTGAAGGAAAAACAGCCAACAAGTGTGTGTGTCCAGATTGTTTGCTACTCTGCCACCTCTACTCTCTGTAATGTCCTGCCCACTGCCCGCTACCCACTTGACCTACCCGTCTGCCTGGGTTGGTGTTGCATCATTTTGATCTACAAACAAGCCAAGCTTGTTTTATGGATTATAAATGAACTAATTATCTATTATGCTCATTAGCTCCAGGTCCTAATTAGCAAAAATTTATATTGGTTCTGATAAAGACATTGGCAGTGGCAAATTGGCTATTTACCGTCTTTGGCAATCTGGAGTAGGAGAGAGGGACAGAGAGATGAAGAGAGAGAGAAAGAAAGAGAGAGAGATAGATAGAGAAAGGGAGAGAGAGAGAGGGAGAGAGAAATAGAGAGGGGGGAGAGAGTGGGATAGAGAGAGAGAGAGGGGGGGGGGGGATTTGGAAGAGATACAAGCATGATTCTGACAGCTGGGCTGGCTGATCAGTTTCAATTCAGGATCTAAAACTCTCACACACACACACAGACAAACACACTCATAAACAAACACTGCCAAGAAAGCCTGAAGTTGACCTCTTAGTCAGAGTCCAGAGTCCACAGTTAAACAGCACAAAGCAGTTGCATGATGGGGTCTTCTATGGGTCAAGCTACGCCTACATGCACTAGAGGTGGACAGGGTGTGAATGGGCAGTGTGTGTGTACGCGTATGTGTGTTTGTTTGTGTGTGTGTATGCTCAGTGTTTTCCCTAAGCTCCGGCCGTCGGCTAAACAGCCAGTAAAAGAGTCATTTTCGTCCAGCTACTTTTTCCACTTCATAAATTAACTAGTCTTCTCTTCATTTAAAAGTTTCAATTTGCTAGTCAGAAAAGTCTATTATTAAATTGATTAATGTTATGGTGTTTATATTCCAAGAAAAACAAAAATGCATTTTATAGTAGCCTATGTAGGCCTCCGGGTTTCCGTTAGGAAAATGTGGCGCTGTACAACGTGATCTGTCGGGAGTAGGCCTAGGCTACTAGGCGACTGCGAGTGAAGAGCAAAATAATCCTAACATTTACACAGCCTAATTGTAGCCTAACCAATATCCAAACGGATATTCAGTGAAAATAAAAATCGGATTGATTTATCAAGACCAGTCCCCATGCTTGTCTCAACGAAGTGCGAAACAGTGCTGAAATAGTTGACCACACGTGGGTAGGCTATTGCTTCAAATCCTATTATAACAATTGGATGACTTTGGGAGTTTCAGTAAGCAACCATTTGTTGCCTTCAATTGCATTAGCCTACTTTATTCCAATATTTCCGTAATTCAGTGATATTTATTATCATAGTAATTCGTAATGGATCCATCCAGATCTGGTTAGAAAACAGTGTATGTGGTGGGCAATGCAAAGAGATGGGTGAAGTCACATGGCTCACAAACATCCATTAATACATTTAAAGTCCCTAAACTTGGCATGAGTCTATTGTCCTGCTGATGCCCATCAGGGGTGGATGGCTTCTTTTGTATTCCAATTTATTGGAAAGGCTGCTAAACCATTTACACCTGGCCCACAGCGTTGTTGCATACTTACAGTACAGTGCAGTACAGATGCAAAGGGCTGGCCATTAGGCTACACTTTACAATAGGAATCAGATCTGACTGACTGCAGCATCTATCTGTAGCCTCAACTGTGGCACAAATTGGGGGATTCTTCACACCTGGCCGAGCTATTAGACTATCCTTTTGTAAATTAATGGAGGTGTGAATGTTTCTGTCTGAGAGTCTCTCTCCTCTAGCACTAGAGTCCTGCATCGGGCAAAAAAATAATCAGCTGGCAGGTGGTCCCGCAGTTGAGAGAGAACTTGGGTAAATACAATGGAGCAATTACACTTGACATGTGGACTGACGATTTTCAAAAAATAGGATACTTGTTCCTTACAGCCCATTATATAAACAAAGAGTGGGTGCTATCCACCACAGAGTGGGACAGTGCAGCTCAAAACTGCACATAACATAAGGCTAGCTATTGTGAAAGAATACTTGTGGATCTTGTTGATTTCCTCTATCACTTCAAGAGGCCACACTGGCCTTGGAGGCAAGCAAACAGCCTACTGTTCACATGGTAATTGTGTGGTTCCAAATGATAAAGTGTCACCTACAGATGGATTTGTTGTTTCAAAGAGAAGCCAGCTGTGAGCCTGCTACCAGGCATAGTGGAGGACATCCTTTTCCTACACAGCAATTTGAAGAAATCCAGTGATGAATGGACTATTTTTGAAGTTATTGTTTTAGTATATTTATTTTTGTTGGCTAATATTAGAAAGCGATTTGAGTTGCCAATGTGCCGCATTGCGTTGTGAAAATAAATTAATTCATGGCATGGTTTCTTTTTAGCCAAATGTTGAATAGACATGCAGACAAATTCATGCAGGAAAAGAGGAATAATAGCCTACTTTCTGTAGCCATAAAAACAATTAGGCTAAATAAATGTATGTTGTTTTGTTGGGTAACGAATCAGCTCTCAGAACTCAGGCGGCTTCTATCTTAATTGGAGGTTAAACCCATGAGTATTAGGCCTGCAGTAAATTAAATTAGATTACCAGGTACATTTTTCATTAGGTTATAATCCATGCCTTCTGGGAATGTTATAAAGTCCGAAAGTTATGGGCGGAGTTAGAAAGTTGGCTGAAGTATTACAATGGAAATTTACTTTTAATCCATCTGTCTGCGTATTTCAAGACATGCCATATAAGGGTGCAGTGAGATACCCGATGGGTCGGATGATACTTTTCTCGTCAATCATCTTGAAAAAACGTATACTTAAAAACTGGAAATTAACCAATGTCCGCCTTTAAATGCTTTATTATCCAAATGTTGAAAATGTGTGGTCGACAGAGAGAGACAAAATGGTGCAGTTTGAGGCCATGTTGCGGAGAGTGATGTGGGCGCTGGAGATGGGGGTGTGATATAGTTGATGTTTGTGTGCGTCTGTATGTTGTCGTTTGTATGTGCATATTTTGTATTGTCAAAAAAATATATATATATATTGAAAAATGACAAGCTCGCAATATGCATCTGATTATTCATTATAAATAGGAATTATTTGAATTATTTCGTTTACATTCTTCATTGTAACCACAATGACAAAAATAATTGAACACACACACACACACAACATGAGCAGATTAACTAGTACATTTCATAAATAAAACAAATAAATGAAATAGCTCAGGTCTTGGAAATATGGGCAACCTTTTTCCCCTCCCTATCCTCGCTGGACTCTCTTTCATTCAGTTTCTTCTTCACATCAGCAAAGAAGGATTCTGTGTTTCAGCAACTCACTTTATATAGAGGGGCCATCACTCTTTCCACACTGTGGTAAATAAAGACAGTTTGTTATTTTGAATTCTTTCTTTGTGTTTTTCGAGGGAGAGAAACCAAAAGGGTAACCAAAAGCATCATCAGCGTTTTAACTCCCCCTTCCAAAAGCATAATCAGCGTTCTAACTCCCCTTTGCAATAGTGTGGCGCAATGACAGAATGACGCAATTTACCACAGTCTGCCACCATTTACCACAACATGTTGCGGCATAAGCTCGAAACGTATAATTGAGGAGCCACTGTATGTATATTATTAAAATGTCAATGCAACTTATTATTTTTATATTAGCGTTATTATGTTACTTCATTGTAATGTTGTTTTATTGCTATATCCCGATATTGTATTGTAATTACTGATAATTCCTCTTTATTCTGTACTTTCAGAAACCACACACACAAACACTATTTAATATTATTTGCCAACATCATAACTGGAACTGGACATCTTTCTTGGTGAAGATTGAGGGCAGCTTTTGTATGCTAGCAGCATACTGTATGAACGTACACTCCGTTACAGTTTTACTGGAGGAAAAAACAGCAAGAAAAGACATAGGCCTATATGTAATGGCTGTCTATTTTATTTAAGTAGTAGTAGAGGTTGAACAACAAAAACAAAAAATCATTTGTGATCATTTGTGATCATTGTTGACTGATCCCATCATGCAGTGTACCATCACAAATATGTAATTGGTAAAGTAGCAACAGAACGTATGATGCAACAAACGCGTCTAAACAGCATTGTTGTCTGAAAAGCATCTAAACAATGTTTTGTACTGCTGGGAAATAAAGGTCTTTACAACTTTATTCCTAAATTTTACCATTTATTGTAAAAGGTAAATGCGAACTTCATCATCCAAACATCACAAGGAACACATCCACAGCCAAACTCGTTCCATAAACCAGTCTAAATAACAGGTTGCACTGACAAAAAACTATGCATAAGTTAGCGACCTAACAGGTAGACTTGTTTACAATGTACCACATCTCCAGTGAGCACAAGGGAGAAATGTAATATTGTTTAGAAAAGAGATGTGAGTCAGCTAAGCTAACAGCAGTTCAATTATTTATGATGGCAGCCATGTTTATTAATGTTAGACAAGCGAAAACTCCCCAATCCCAGAATGCCATTCACTATAAGCTCATCATGATCAGTACAACCTTCAAAAAAGTATTATACCCACATCATATTTGTCCATTACAATCTATGCAAAACTCGGAATGCATGATTTGTCACCAGTACTTGAAAATGTGAATAAAACAGTAAATACATTATGAACCATACATACGGTATGCTACAGTAGAAACAAAAACAGAAAATAAGGCACTTACTTTGATATGAACACACGCATGTCCAAAGTCCAATTTGTAAGGAAAACAACAATGAAGGCAATGCGGACGCCAGCCAGAAAATGTTCCAGGGGAAAAAGTTTGTGCAAGGCCTGTTCTGACTAGAGATGCGCAATGTCTTCATACTTGATCTGGGGAAACACTGGGGAAGTGCTTGGGCTCTCATTGAAGGGAGAAGTTTGCCCAGCTCAGTAAAGCCTCAAACATAAATTGTATGCAACAGTGAAATGGGCAACATCTTATGTGAATTAATGAGGAGGCAGAACACACCTCAATTCAAACTGTTGTTAGAAAATAAAACTTGTTAGAAAATAATTTGAAATTCACAAGTTGAAACATAGCCTATAGATAATTAGCAGGCAGTGTGCCTTGGTTTGAGGGCAGCGCGGGTTAACTGTCCTGTTGCGTAACAGTCACATTTTGGAACAGTGAGTGCATTCTGACATCACGCTCATAAAAACGGGCCCACCGTTCGAAATATTTGGAACTCACGCGTGAAAAGGTTAACTAGAGGGAGAAAAAAACTGCCATAAAAGAAAGACAACTGTCATTTCATTATAAATATGCATAACCCATATTTCAATATTCATGTAGTGATTGAACATCAAACCCTGCATTCCCACCCACCACCCCTAAAGGCATAGTATCATGGCAGGTCACCTGTCAAGTCAGTCAGTCAGTCAGTAATTGTTGCAGATGTGCTCAATAGTGCTTGAGCGTATGGTAGTCTCCCAAGCATGGTGCAACACACATGGGTGTGTCAGAAGCTAAATACATGCACTTTGTCAACCTCCTCTGCTTCCTTCTCCTGGTGCTGGACAGGTAGACTTTGCAGTGCCTCCGTGTGTGACTTTTGACTTTTAGAAAGTGTTTTACTCAATTATTTGGATCACTGTTGAGCTCACCCGTGATGTGATGAATTGTAAATAGTAATTGCTATTAACTAATTCATACTATGGTTTCTGTCAGCCAAGAGTTAGCTAAATATGACCACTTGTGTTAGCTCACTCTTTCATCAGTTAGCTCTAGGACTAATGTAGCCTACATTTTCGGATTTGGATAAGTATTGTGTTATGCTGTTGCTACTTCTGTGAATGTTTGAACATTTAATCCAAAAGTAAAATGCTCACATTGACGACATGAAGTTGTCAAGACTTCTTTATGCAAAATGTTTCTGTGAAAAAACAGTGTGGCCAGCTCAAATGCTGACTGTTGAGTCAATCATAACTAGGCATTGTAATTAAATGTTCTAATCACACCGGTTTGAGCGTACACTGCAGAGACTACTGTAGAATGATCACACCCGTTTGTTGGTACATGTCGAAAGGTTAAGGACCAAAAAATGGACAGCTGTGCCGTATAGATTGCAAAGTAGATGGGAAGAGATTTTCGATGTAACGATTCCATGGCACATGGTTGATGAACTGATACACAAAACGATGCTGGATTCAAAACTTTTTTTAATTGAAATTATTATACACTATTTTTACAACTAATAGAATGTTATATACAGTGAGGGAAAAAAGTATTTGATCCCCTGCTGATTTTGTACGTTTTCCCACTGACAAAGTGGAAGTTGGGAGAGTTATATTTGAGTGTTTCAATGAAACGTAAGTGAGGGAGGCCCCGCTCTCTCGCTTTCCCAGATGTTTAGTTCATTTAATTCCGATCTCCTTTGCATTATTGTAGCCTTTTTCTGTAGCCTGTCAACTATGTGTCTGTCTATCCCTGTTCTCTCCTCTCTGCACAGGCCATACAAACGCTTCACACCACGTGGCTGTTGCCACTCTAATTTGGTGGTCCCTGCGCGCACGACCCACGTGGAGTTCCAGGTCTCTGGCATCCTCTGGAACTGCCGTTCTGCGGCCAACAAGGCAGAGTTCATCTCAGCCTATGCTACCCTCCAGTCCCTCGACTTCTTGGCGCTGATGGAAACACGGATTACCACGGATTACCACAGAAAACACTGCTACTCCTACTGCTCTTTCCTCATCTAACCATGTGTTCTCGCATACCCGAGAGCATCTGGTCAGCGTGGCGGTGGCACAGGAATCCTCATCTCTCCCAAGTGGACATTCTCTCTTTTTCCCCTGACCCATCTGTCTATCTCCTCATTTGAATTCCATGCTGTCACAGTCACTAGCCCATTCAAGCTTAACATCCTTGTCATTTATCGCCCTCCAGGTTCCCTTGGAGTGTTCATCAATGAGCTTGACGCCTTGATAAGTTCCTTTCCTGAGGATGGCTCACCCCTCACAGTTCTGGGTGACTTTAACCTCCCTATGTCTGCCTTTGACTCATTTCTCTCTGCCTCCTTCTTTCCACTCCTTTCCTCTTTTGACCTCACCCTCTCACCGTCCCCACATACTCACAAGGCAGGCAATACGCTTGACCTCATCTTTACTAGATGCTGTTCTTCTACTAATCTCACTGCAACTCCCCTCCAAGTCTCCGACCACTACTTTGTATCCTTTTCTCTCTCGATCTCCTCCAACACTACTCACTCTGCCCTTACTCAGATGGTAATGTGCTGTCGCAACTTTCACTCTCTCTCTCCCGCTACTCTCTCCTCTTCCATCCTATCATCTCTTCCCTCTGCTAAATCCTTCTCCCTCCGATCTCCTGATTCTGCCTCCTCAACCCTCCTCTCCTCCCTTTCTGCATCTTTTGACTCTCTATGTCCCCTATCCTCCCGGCCGGCTCGGTCCATCCCTCCTGCTCCGTGGCTTGACGACTCATTGCGAGCTCACAGAAGAGGGCTCCGGGCAGCCGAGCGGAAATGGGAGGAAAACTAGACTCCCTGCGGACCTGTAATCTTTTCACTCCCTCCTCTCTACATTCTCTTCCTCTGTTTCCGCTGCTAAAGCCACTTTCTACCACTCTACATTTCAAGCCTCTGCCTCTAACCCTAGGAAGCTCTTTGCCACCTTCTCCTCCCTGCTGAATACTCCTCCTCCTCCCCCTCCCTCCTCCCTCTCTGTGGATGACTTCGTCAACCATTTTGAAAAGAAGGTTGATGACATCCGATCCTCATTTTTTAAGTCAAATGACACAGCTGGTCCTGCTCACACTGCCCTACCCTATGCTTTGACTTCTTTCTCCCCTCTCTCTCCAGATGAAATCTTGCGACTTGTGACGGCCGGCCGCCCAACAACCTGCCTGCTTGACCCTATCCCCTCCTCTCTTCTCCAGACCATTTCCGGAGACCTTCTCCCTTACCTCACCTCGCTCATCAACTCATCCTTCACCGCTGGCCATGTCCCTTCCGTCTTCAAGAGAGCGAGAGTTGCAGCCCTCCTCAAAAAACTTATACTCGATCCCTCCGATGTCAACAACTACAGACCAGTATCCCTTCTTCCTTTTCTCTCCAAAACTCTTGAGCGTGCCATCTCTAGCCAACTCTCCTGCTATCTCTCTCAGAATGACCTTCTTGATTCAAACCAGTCAGGTTTCAAGACTGGTCATTCAACTGAGACTTCTCTTCTCTGTGTCACGGAGGCTCTCCGCACTGCTAAAGCTAACTCTCTCTCCTCTGCTGTTATCCTTCTAGACCTATCTGCTGCCTTTGATACTGTAAACCATCAGATCCTGCTCTCCACCCTCTCTGAGTTGGGCATCTCCGGCGCTGCTCACTCTTGGATTGCGTCCTACCTGACAGGTTGCTCCTACCAGGTGGCGTGGCGAGAATCTGTCTCCTCACCACGTGCTCCCACCACTGGTGTCCCCCAGGGCTCAGTTCTAGGCCCTCTCCTATTCTCTCTATACACCAAGTCACTTGGCTGTGTCATATCCTCACATGGTCTCTCCTATCATTGCTACGCAGACGACACACTATTAATTTTCTCCTTTCTCCCTTCTGATAACCAGGTGGCAAATCACATCTCTGCATGTCTGGCACACATATCAGTGTGGATGTCGGATCACCCCCTCAAGCTAAACCTCGGCAAGACAGAGCTGCTCTTCCTCCCGGGGAAGGACTGCCCCGCTCCATGATCTCGCCATCACGGTTGACAACTCCATTGTGTCCTCCTCCCAGAGTGCAAAGAACCTTGGTGTGACCCTGGACAACACGCTGTCGTTCTCCGCTAACATCAAAGTGGTGACCCGATTCTGCAGGCTCATGCTCTACAACATTCGCAGAGTACGACCCTACCTTACACAGAAAGCGGCACAGGTCCTAATCCAGGCACTTGTCATCTCCTGTCTGGATTACTGCAACTCGCTGTTGGCTGGGCTCCCTGCCTGTGCCATTAAACCCCTACAACTTATCCAGAACGCCGCAGCCCGTCTGGTGTTCGACCTTCCCAAGTTCTCTCATGTCACCCCACTCCTCAACACACTCCACTGGCTTCCAGTTGAGGCTCGCATCTACTACAAGACCATGGTGCTTGCCTACGGAGCTGTGAGGGGAACGGCACCTCCTTACCTTCAGGCTCTGATCAGACCCTACACCCAAATGAGGGCACTACTTTCATCCACCTCTGGCCTGCTAGCTCCCCTACCTCTACGGAAGCACATTTCCCGCTCAGCCCAGTCAAAGCTATTTGCTGCTCTGGCACCCCAATGGTGGAACAAGCTCCCCCACGTCACTGACCACCTTCCGGAGACAATTGAAACCCTACCTCTTTAAGGAATAACTGGAATAGTATAAAGTAATCCTTCTACCCCCCATAAAAAAAAGTGGTTGTCCAACTGGCTATCATAAGTTGAATGCACCAATTTGTAAGTCGCTCTGGATAAGAGCATCTGCTAAATGATGTAAATGTAAATGTAATGATCAGTCTATAATTTTAATGGTAGTTTTATTTGAACAGTGAGAGACAGAAACAGTGAGAGACAAAAATATCCAATGCATTTTAATGAGGGAAATAAGTATTTGACCCCTCTGCAAAACATGACTTAGTACTTGGTGGCAAAACCCTTGTTGGCAATCATAGAGGTCAGACGTTTCTTGTAGTTGGCCACCAGGTTTGCACACATCTCAGGAGGGATTTTGTCCCACTCCTCTTTGCGCAGATTTTCTCCAAGTCATTAAGGTTTCGAGGCTGACGTTTGGCAACTCAAACCTTCAGCTCCCTCCACAGATTTTCTATGGGATTAAGGTCTGGAGACTGGCTAGGCCACTCCAGGACCTTAATGTGCCTCTTCTTGAGCCACTCCTTTGTTGCCTTGGCTGTGTGTTTTGGGTCATTGTCATGCTGGAATACCCATCCACGACCCATTTTCAATGCCCTGGCTGAGGGAAGGAGGTTCTCACCCAAGATTTGACGGTACATGGCCCCGTACCTCGTCCCTTTGATGCGGTGAAGTTGTCCTGTCCCCTTAGCAGAAAAACACCCCAAAAGCATAATGTTTCCACCTCCATGTTTGACGGTGGGGATGGTGTTCTTGGGGTCATAGGCAGCATTCCTCTTCCTCCAAACACGGTGAGTTGAGTTGATGCCAAAGAGCTTGATTTTGGTCTCATCTGACCACAACACTTTCACCCAGTTCTCCTCTGAATCATTCAGATGTTCATTGGCAAACTTCAGACGGGCCTGTATATGTGCTTTCTTGAGCAGGGGGACCTTGCGGGCGCTGCAGGATTTCAGTCCTTCACGGCGTAGTGTGTTACCAATTGTTTTCTTGGTGACTATGGTCCCAGCTGCCTTGAGATCATTGATAAGATCCTCCCGTGTAGTTCTGGGCTGATTCCTCACTGTTCTCATGATCATTGCAACTCCACGAGGTGAGATCTTGCATGGAGCCCCAGGCCGAGGGAGATTGACAGATCTTTTGTGTTTCTTCCATTTGCGAATAATCGCACCAACTGTTGTCACCTTCTCACCAAGCTGCTTGGCGATGGTCTTATAGCCCATTCCAGCCTTGTGTAGGTCTACAATCTTGTCCCTGTCATCCTTGGAGAGCTCTTTGGTCTTGGCCATGGTGGAGAGTTTGGAATCTGATTGATTGATTGCTTCTGTGGACAGGTGTCTTTTATACAGGTAACAAGCTGAGATTAGGAGCACTCCCTTTAAGAGTGTGCTCCTAATCTCAGCTCGTTACCTGAATAAAAGACACATGGGAGCCAGAAATCCTTCTGATTGAGAGGGGGTCAAATTCTTATTTCCCTCATTAAAATGCAAATCAATTTATAACATTTTTGACATGCGTTTTTCTGGATTTTTCTGTTGTTATTCTGTCTCTCACTGTTCAAATAAACCTACCATTAAAATTATAGACTGATCATTTCTTTGTCAGTGGGCAAATGTACAAAATCAGCAGGGGATCAAATACTTTTTTCCCCTCACTGTAGGTTGTAGTTTGAGAGCTTTTGTGAAAGAGCACAGTTAGAAAGATATGGCATATAGAAGCAAACCGGATGGATATCATGAAAATTATCAGAGAGGTTGAGGGTAGAGGAAGTTCAGGAGTAAAAACAAACAAAATATAATTATTGTAAATTTGACCGTGTCCATAAAATGTATATAGTATGTATAAGCTGGAAGTAGAGGCCTAAGCATTGTTTTTTACTAGTTTACTCCAATTAGGGAAGGGGTGGTGGGGTTGGAAAGTAATAAAGGGAAATATATTTCTTAAAAGGATATCTATATGTATGTGTATATATGTATATAGTTTACATACACTTAGGTTGGAGTCATTAAAACCCGTTTTTCAACCCCTCCACAAATGTCTTGTTAACAAACTATAGTTTTGGCAAGTCGGTTAGGACATCTACTTTGTGCATGAAACAAGTAATTTTTCCAACAATTGTTTATAGACAGATTATTTCACTTATAATTCACTGTATCACAATTCCAGTTGGTCAGAAGTTCACATACACTAAGTTGACTGTGCCTTTAAACAGCTTGAAAAATACCAGAAAATGATGTCATAGATTTAGTAGCTTCTGTTAGGCTAATTGATATAATTTGAGTCATTTGGATGTGTACCTGTGGATGTATTTCAAGGCCTACCTTCAAACTCAGTGCCTCTTTGCTTGACATCATGGGAAAATCAAAAGAAATCAGCCAAGACCTCAGAAAAAAAGATTGTAGACCTCCACAAGTCTGGTTCATCCGTGGGAGCAATTTCCAAACGCCTGAAGGTACCACGTTCATCTGTACAAACAATAGTACGCAAGTATAAACGCCATGGGACCATGCAGCCGTCATACCGCTCAGGAAGAAGACGCGTTCTGTCTCCTAGAGATTAACGTACTTTGGTGCGAAAAGTGCAAATCAATCCCAGAACAACAGCAAAGGACCTTGTGAAGATGCTGGAGGAAACAGGTACAAAAGTATCTATATCCACAGTAAAACGAGTCCTATATCCACATAACCTGAAGGCCACTCAGCAAGGAAGAAGCCACTGCTCCAAAACCGCCATAAAAAAGCCAGACTACAGTTTGCAACTGCACATGGGGACAAATATCGTAATTTATGGGGAAATGTCCTCTGGTCTGATGAAACAAAAATAGAACTGTTTGGCCATAATGACCATCACTATGTTTGGAGGAAAAGGGAGGCCTTGCAAGCCGAAAAACACCATCCCAACCGTGAAGCACGGGGGTGGCAGCATCATGCTGTGGGGGTGCTTTGCTGCAGGAGGGACTGGTGCACTTCACAAAATAGATGGTATTATGAGGAAGGAAAATTATGTGGATATATTGAAGCAACATCTCAAGACATCTCAAGACATCAGTCAGGAAGTTAAAGCTTGGTCACAAATGGGTCTTCCAAATGGACAATGACCCCAAGCATACTTCCAAAGTTGTGGCAAAATGGCTTAAGGACAACAAAGTCAAGGTATTGGAGTGGCCATCACAAAGCCCTGACCTAAATCCTATAGCAAGCAGGCCTACAAACCTGACTCAGTTACACCAGCTCTGTCAGGAGGAATGGGCCAAAATTCACCCAACTTATTGTGGGAAGCTTGTGGAAGGCTACCCGAAACGTTTGACCCAAGTTAAACAATTTAAAGGCAATTCTACCAAATACTAATTGAGTGTATGTAAACTTCTGACCCACTGGGAATGTGATGAAAGAAATAAAAGCTGAAATAAATCATTCTCTCTACTATTATTCTGGCAGTTCACATTTTGCAAGCCACCAATTGTGCAAGTTCTCCCACTTAAAAAGATGAGAGAGGCCTGTAATTTTCATCATAGGTACACGTCAACTATGACAGACAAAATGAAAAAAATAAATATACAGAAAATCACATTGTAGGATTGTTAATGAATTTATTTGCAAATTATGATGGAAAATAAGTATTTGGTCAATAACAAAAGTTTCTCAATACTTTGTTATATACCCTTTGTTGGCAATGACACAGGTCAAACGTTTTCTGTAAGTCTTCACAAGGTTTTCACACACTGTTGCTGGTATTTTGGCCTATTCCTCCATGCAGATCTCCTCTAGAGCAGTGATGTTTTGGGGCTGTCGCTGGGCAACACGGACTTTCAACTCCCTCCAAAGATTTTCTATGGGGTTGAGTTCTGGAGACTGGCTAGGCCACTCCAGGACCTTGAAATGCTTCTTACGAAGCCACTCCTTCGTTGCCCGGGCGGTGTGTTTGGGATCATTGTCATGCTGAAAGACCCAGCCACGTTTCATCTTCAATGCCCTTGCTGATGGAAGGAGGTTTTCACTCAAAATCTCACGATACATGGCCCCATTCATTCTTTCCTTTACACGGATCAGTCGTCCTGGTCCCTTTGCAGAAAAACAGCCCCAACCCCCATGCTTCACAGTAGGTATGGTGTTCTTTGGATGCAACTCAGCATTCTTTGTCCTCCAAACACGACGAGTTGAGTTTTTACCAAAAAGTTCTATTTTGGTTTCATCTGACCATATGACATTCTCCCAATCCTCTTCTGGATCATCCAAATGGACTCTAGCAAACTTCAGACGGGCCTGGACATGTACTGGCTTAAGCAGGGGGACACGTCTGGCACTGCAGGATTTGAGTCCCTGGCGGCGTAGTGTGTTACTGATGGTAGGCTTTGTTACTTTGGTCCCAGCTCTCTGCAGGTCATTCACTAGGTCCCCCCGTGTGGTTCTGGGATTTTTGCTCACCGTTCTTGTGATCATTTTGACCCCACGGGGTGAGATCTTGCGTGGAGCCCCAGATCGAGGGAGATTATCAGTGGTCTTGTATGTCTTCCATTTCCTAATAATTGCTCCCACAGTTGATTTCTTCAAACCAAGCTGCTTACCTATTGCAGATTCAGTCTTCCCAGCCTGGTGCAGGTTTACAATTGTGTTTCTGGTGTCCTTTGACAGCTCTTTGGTCTTGGCCATAGTGGAGTTTGGAGTGTGACTGTTTGAGGTTGTGGACAGGTGTCTTTTATACTGATAACAAGTTCAAACAGGTGCCATTAATACAGGTAACGAGTGGAGGACAGAGGAGCCTCTTAAAGAAGAAGTTACAGGTCTGTGAGAGCCAGAAATCTTGCTTGTTTGTAGGTGACCAAATACTTATTTTCCACCATAATTTGCAAATAAATTCATAAAAAATCCTACAATGTGATTTTCTGGAAAAAAAATCTCAATTTGTCTGTCATAGTTGACGTGTACCTATGATGAAAATTACAGGCCTCTCACATATTTTTAAGTGGGAGAACTTGCACAATTGGTGGCTGACTAAATACTTTTTTCCCCCACTGTACACTTCAAAACGTTCAAAAGTTTGGGGTCACTTAGAAATGTCCTAGTTTTCCATGAAAACATATATGAAATGATTTTGAATAGGAAATATAGCAAAATGAATGAAGGTTAGAAATAATTATTTTTAATTGAAATAATAATCGTGTCCTTCAAACTTTGCTTTCGTCAAAGAATCCTCCATTTGCAGCAATTACAGCCTTGCAGATCTTTGGCGTTCTAGTTGTCAATTTGTTAAGGTAATCTTAAGAAATTTCACCCCATGCTTCCTGAAGCACCTCCCACAAGTTGGATTGGCTTGACGGGCACTTCTTACATACCATACGGTCAAGCTGCTCCCACAACAGCTCAATAGGGTTGAGATCCGGTGACTGTGCTGGCTACTCCATTATAGACAGAATACCAGCTGACTGCTTCTTCCCTAAATAGTTCTTCCATAGTTTGGAGCTGTGCTTTGGGTCATTGTCCTGTTGTAGGAGGAAATTGGCTCCAATCAAGCGCCGTCCACAGGGTATGGCATGGCGTTACAAAATGGAGTGATAGACTTCCTTCTTCAAGATCCCTTTTACCCTGTACAAATCTCCCACTTTACCACCACCAAAGCAGCCCCAGACCATTACATTGCCTCCACCATGCTTGACAGATGGCATCAAGCACTCCTCCAGCATCTTTTCATTTGGTCTACGTCTCACAGATGTCCTTCTTTGTGATCTGAACACCTCAAACTTAGATTAGTCTGTCCATAACACTTTTTTCCAATCTTCTGCTGTCCAGTGTCCAGTGTCCATTTTGCCCATCTTAATCTTTTCTTTTTATTGGCCAGTCTGGCTTTTTCTTTGCAACTCTGCCTAGAAGGTCAGCATCCCGGAGTCGCCTCTTCACTGTTGAGGTTGAGACTGGTGTTTTGCGGGTACTATTTAATGAAGCTGCCAGTTGAGGACCTGTGAGGCATCTGCTTCTCAAACTAGACACTCTAATGTATTTGTCCTCTTGCTCAGTTGTGCACTGGGGCCTCCCACTACTCTTTCTATTCTGGTTAGAGACAGTTTGCGCTATTCTGTGAAGGGAGTAGTACACAGAGTTGTACGAGATCTTCAGTTTCTTGGCAATTTATCGCATGGAATAGCCTTCATTTCTCAGAACAAGAATAGACTGGTGAGTTTCAGAAGAAAGTTATTTGTTTCAGGCCATTTTGAGCCTGTAATCGAACCCACAATTGCTGATGCTCCAGATACTCAACTAGTCTCAAGAAGGCCAGTTTTATTGCTTCTTTAATCAGCACAACAGTTTTCAGCTGTGCTAACATAATTGCAAAAGGGTTTTCTAATGATCAATTAGTGTTTTAAAATGATAAACTTGGATTAGCAAACACAACATGGCATTGGAACACAGGACTGATGGTTGCTGATAATGGGCCTCTGTACGCCTATGTAGATATTCCATAAAAAATCAGCCGTTTCCAGCTACAATAGCCATTTACAACATTAACCATGTCTACACTGTATTTCTGATCAATTTGATGTTATTTTAATGGACAAAAAAATGGCTTTTCTTTCGAAAACAAGGACATTTCTAAGTGACCCCAAACTTTTGTTTATATATATATATATCAACACTAATTGATATATATATATATATATATATGCGAGAAAAAAATAACATATGGGGGATTGGAAGTGATGCAGACAATTACATTGATGGAAGTTACAATCTATCTGCAATATTAAAGCTGATCTACCCCCTAAAATATTTAAAATATATATTTTAAAAATATATATATAAAAAAGAAATCACAAAATGGGAGAAACACATTTACATTTACATTTACGTCATTTTTTTTGGGGTGGGGGGGGGTGGGTTGGAGTAAAGGGGGGGGGGGGGGGTGGGGGTAGAAGGATTACTTTATCCTATCCCAGGTATTCCTTAAAGAGGTGGGGTTTCAAATGTCTCCGGAAGGTGGTGAGTGACTCCGCTGTCCTGGCGTCGTGAGGGAGCTTGTTCCACCATTGGGGTGCCAGAGCAGCGAACAGTTTTGACTGGGCTGAGCGGGAACTATGCTTCCGCAGAGGTAGGGGAGCCAGCAGGCCAGAGGTGGATGAACGCAGTGCCCTCGTTTGGGTGTAGGGACTGATCAGAGCCTGAAGGTACGGAGGTGCCGTTCCCCTCACAGCTCCGTAGGCAAGCACCATGGTCTTGTAGCAGATGCGAGCTTCAACTGGAAGCCAGTGGAGTGTGCGGAGGAGCGGGGTGACGTGAGAGAACTTGGGAAGGTTGAACACCAGACTGAGACTGCATGCAGAATACCCACTAATCATCAAAGTCCAGAAAAGAGCCGTTAAATTCTACAACCACCTAAAAGGAAGTGATTCCCAAACCTTCCATAACAAACCCATCAACTACAGAGACATGAACCTGGAGAAGAGTCCCCTAAGCAAGCTGGTCCTGGGGCTCTGTTCACAAACACAAACAGACCTCAAAGAGCCCCAAGACAGCAACACAATTAGACCCAACCAAATCATGAGAAAACAAAAAGATAATTAGTTGACACATTGGATAAGAATTAACAAATAAACAACGCAAACTAGAATGCTACTTGGCCCTAAACAGAGAGTACACAGTGGCAGAATACCTGACCACTGTGAATGACCCAAAATTAAGGAAAGCTTTGACTATGTACAGACTCAGTGATCATAGCCTTGCTATTGAGAGAGGCCACCGTAGGCAGACCTGGCTCTCAAGAGAAGACAGGCTATGTGCACACTGCCCAAAAAATGAGGTGGAAACTGAGCTGCACTTCCTAACCTCCTGCCAAATGTATGACCATATTAGAGACACATACTGTATTTCCCTCAGATTACACAGACCCACAATTTATTTGTATAAACTCCCATATCTATTGGGTGAAATACCACAGTGTGCCATCACAGCAGCAAGATGTGACCTGTTGCCACAAGAAAAGGGCAACCAGTGAAGAACAAACACCATTGTAAATACAACCCATATTTATGTTTATTTATTTATTATTTTGTACTTTAACTATTTGCACATCGTTACAACACTGTATATAGACATAATATGACATCTGAAATGTCTCTATTCCTTTGGAACTTTTGTGAGTATAATGTTACCTGTTCATTTTTTATTGTTTATTTCACTTTTGTTTATTATCTATTTCACTTGCTTTGGCAATGCAGACATATGTTTCCCATGCCAATAAAGCCCTTTGATTTGCAATGAGAGAGGGGGGGGTGACACTGCCCCACTTCCTCTCCTCCTTCGGACCATTAATTTTTCACTTTATCACCACTCATCTTTCTTCATTCGTCTATTTCCTCCCCTATTTCTGTATAACACTATCGGCGCAAGTAGGGAGAGACGCTGGGAGCAGTGGGGCGGACCGTAGGGGGACCTGGTCAAAATAAATGTATTACATAGGGAATACGGTGCCATTTGGGAATCAACTAATGTCAACACTAGTGAAATCCTCAAAGGTGAGAGAGCACTACTAGTCTACAGCACTGCACCAGCAACCACTGGCTGACTACAAACTAAACAAAGAAATACACAAACCAAAGAATAGGCCTTCAGATGTATTTACTATGACTAGTTTAGCTTTCATTCCGGCTGACAGGCTGGCAGAAAACCATAAGGTTGGCTGGAGCATTGATGATAGATAAATAAATAAATTAGACTTGGCCATTAGCCTTTCTGTCTGTCTGACAGATAAACAGTGTGAACAGTGTTTAAGTACACAAAGGGCAAAGCAGTGGATCCGTGCGTGCGTGTGTGTGTGTGTTAGAGAGAGTGAGAGAGAGTGAGAGAGAGATATAGGTTGACTTCTGATACGTTGGCTCTTCATTGAGACATCTTTTCTAACTTTAAAACACCACTGTGCCATGAAAAAGCCCCCATGAAAAGCAAAGTAAAACATGTAAAATGTACTCACTGCAAAAAACACAATACACCATACAAAGCTCAACACACTCCAACGTACAACTTGAGTTCCAAAGAGAGAGCCACTACAGACCCTACACTGGGGGTAAACAAATTCCTTGTTGTTCTGTGCAAATCAGTTGGTCATGGAGTGGCCTTTCCCTCAGCTAGTGATTTATACATACAGAGCCAGGTGAAGCCCTTACTCCATGCTGGTAATGGCCTGGCCAATCAATGGAGCAGAAGGAGAAACAGGAGAGACCAGGCCCCTCCTCAACACTGATGTACAGTTAAGCACATACAGTACACAAGACATGCACACACACATACAGTGCAAACACACCCCCGAGACAGGGATGAGTACTAAAAGAGTCATCAGTAATGAGAAGCAGGCATTGGTAGTCAGGAGGGGGGGAGGAACTGAATACACACAGACATTATCAACACGTTTAGGGGGAGAGCTTAATAAGTCGCTCCCGGGGGCAACTTCCTGCTCCATAATTATTATTGAATTAGTAAAGCAGGGGAGCTAATTAAAATTGGTGGGTATTTAGTGTGGCAGCAAGTGGGACACAGCGAGAGCGAGACAGGCGCAACTTGTTAATAAGAGAGGGAGAAAGAGAGAGGGAGGGACAGAAAAGACTGTGTAAACTACCTTCTGCTATCCTCCTTTTGTAAAAACGCTATGGAATGATTTAGCTCTTAAGCTTACTGATATATGCAAATTAAACAGCTTTAAAGGCCCAGTGCAGTCAAAAACGTGATTTCCATGTGTTTTATATATATTTCCACAATATGAGGTTGGAATAATACTGTGAAATTGTGAAAATTATGATAATGCACTTTTAGTGTAAGAGCTGTTGGAAAAGACCGCCTGAAATGTCAGCCTGTTTTGGTGGGATGGAGTTTTGGCCTTCCATGGTGACGTCACCATGCTGTAAATTAGTTAATAGATCAATAAGGAAGAGAGTTCCAAACCTCTCTGCCAATAACAGCTAATTTTCAGTTTTCCCCTCCCCACTCCAAGACAGTCGTAGCCAAATTCTTGCTTGAGAAATTGTTCTTTGTAAGAAGCTATTTTTGTTTATTTTTGTTTATTTTAATCGAAAACAATCACAGTAAGGTTCTTCAGTGTTACCCAGAAATTATTTATTGAGATAAAAACGGCTGAATTGGACCTTTAAAGGAGTAGTAATGTAGTTGAATAAGAGTGTAACAGGAGCCTTCGAGAAGAACATTTAAACTACTTCTTGGTAGTAGGCAATTTCACAGTGACAGAGTGACAATGAGACTCAGATTTTTCACTTTAACATGTATGTCAAATAAAAACCACTGATTACAAAGTCAAACAAACCATACAACTCTATGCACAAGGACTACTTTCAAAAACTTACACAGAACAATTTAAAAAACACATTTACTTGAAGAACAGTGCTGATGCAAAGTTTGTGTTGTTTGTGCTGTCATTCTGTTACCAAACTTTGCATCTGCACTGTTCTTCAAGTAAATGTGTTTTTGAGTTGTATGGTATGTTTAACTTTGCAATCATAGGTTTTGGTTTGACATACATTTTAAAGTGAGAAATCAGTCTCAGTGTCACTCTGTTACCGTGGAATTGCCCTAGTATTAATGAACCTGTAACTGAATGGAAAGAACACGGATAATCCTGAATGACTCGTGAATAATAATGAGTGAGAAAGTTACAGAGGGTCAAAGATCATACCCCCAAGACATGCTAACCTCCCCTGTTATTGGTAATGGTGAGAGGTTAGCATGTCTTGGGGGTATGATCTTTGACCCTCTGTAACTTTCTCACTCATCATTATTCACGAGTCTTTCAGTATTATCAGTAATCATGGTAGCATCCACATTAATGTAGAAGTGTTTAGAAACATATTATATTCTTATTCATAATAAAAGTGACTCCAAAATGACACAATACATTATTTACCATTCATTTCTATTGGGCCAAAAACCGGAAACACAACCAAAACAAACTGCAAATGCATCCAAAAAGCTTAATGTAATTAGCTTGATGTCACAAGCTTGATGTCACAAGCTTGATGTAATTATTGCATACTACGAATATGGGACCAAATACTAAACTTTTGACTACTTTATTTATAAGAATCTTTAGGGGTCTCAATCAATTTAACCCCTACCTTTTTGAGAAAAAAAGTATTACTTGTTAAACCAAATTATTTTTCTCTGAGCAATTGTATTAGTATAAAATAATACAATTTCCCAATTTCTTTAGGAATATGACATATAGTGGGGAGAACAAGTATTTGATACACTGCCGATTTTGCCGATTTTCCTACTTACAAAGCATGTAGAGGTCTGTAATTCTTATCATAGGTACACTTCAACTGTGAGAGACAGAATCTAAAACAAAAATCCAGAAAATCACATTGTATGATTTTTAAGTAAATAATTTGCATTTTATTGCATGACATAAGTATTTGATACATCAGAAAAGCAGAACTTAATATTTGGTACAGAAACCTTTGTTTGCAATTACAGAGATCATACGTTTCCTGTAGGTCTTGACCAGGTTTGCACACACTGCAGCGGGGATTTTGGCCCACTCCTCCATACAGACCTTCTCCAGATCCTTCATGTTTCGGGGCTGTCGCTGGGCAATACGGACTTTCAGCTCCCTCCAAAGATTTTCTATTGGGTTCAGGTCTGGAGACTGGCTAGGCCACTCCAGGACCTTGAGATGCTTCTTACGGAGCCACTCCTTAGTTGCCCTGTCTGTATGTTTCGGGTCGTTGTCATGCTGGAAGACCCAGCCATGACCCATCTTCAATGCTCTTACTGAGGGAAGGAGGTTGTTGGCCAAGATCTCGCGATACATGGCCCCATCCATCCTCCCCTCAATACGGTGCAGTCGTCCTGTCCCCTTTGCAGAAAAGCATCCCCAAAGAATGATGTTTCCACCTCCATGCTTCACGGTTGGGATGGTGTTCTTGGGGTTGTACTCATCCTTCTTCTTCCTCCAAACACGGCGAGTGGAGTTTAGACCAAAAAGCTCTATTTTTGTCTCATCAGACCACATGACCTTCTTCCATATGACCTTCTCCCATTCCTCCTCTGGATCATCCAGATGGTCATTGGCAAACTTCAGACAGGCCTGGACATGCGCTGGCTTGAGCAGAGGGACCTTGCGTGCGCTGCAGGATTTTAATCCATGACGGCGTAGTGTGTTACTAATGGTTTTCTTTGAGACTGTGGTCCCAGGTTTCTTCAGGTAATTGACCAGGTCCTGCCGTGTAGTTCTGGGCTGATCCCTCACCTTCCTCATGATCATTGATGCCCCACGAGGTGAGATCTTGCATGGAGCCCCAGACCGAGGGTGATTGACCGTCATCTTGAACTTCTTCCATTTTCTAATAATTGCGCCAACAGTTATTGCCTTCTCACCAAGCTGCTTGCCCTCTTGGCCATTGTGGAGAGGTTGGAGTCTGTTTGATTGAGTGTGTGGATAGGTGTCTTTTATACAGGTAACGAGTTCAAACAGGTGCAGTTAATACAGGTAATGAGTGGAGAACAGGAGGGTTTCTTAAAGAAAAACTAACAGGTCTGTGAGAGCCGGAATTCTTACTGGTTGGTAGGTGATCAAATACTTATGTCATGCAATAAAATGCAAATTAATTATTTAAAAATCATACAATGTGATTTTATGGATTTTTGTCTCTCACAGTTGAAGTGTACCTATGATAAAAATTACAGACCTCTACATGCTTTGTAAGTAGGAAAACTTGCAAAATCAGCAGTGTATCAAATACTTGTTCTCCCCACTGTATACTGTATTATCGAGCTAGTTATGTCTTACCTTTTCAGCAGATTTTGTTTTGGAATCCCTTCAACTCCCTTAGTTCTCATCACTGTGTGAATGCAAATCCGAGGTTTACTCTCGTCTTGGCCCGGGCTCTTTCGCTTTCCCTTTTTGCCTGTCTGCTCTCAAAATGTATTTGGCTTAGATGGAGGAGTAGTTGTTGCTGGGTCAGGTTGTTAGCCCCTCGCGTCTGCCATGTCTGTAAGTAACTGTAAGGTTCTGTATTTATTTTCTTAGTCAACTTTGTGTTCTTGAACGTAGCCCTCTTTCTTTGCGTTCTTGAACGTAGCCCTGTCTTTCATTTTTGTTCATTGATTTCACCTGTGTTAGTTACTCACCTGGTCTCATCAGCTCCTTATTTAGTTATTGTTCGTTTTGACTCTAATAAGCCTTTTCCTAGCTCGTTTGTGAGAACCAGTTATAGTCTTCAGTCCTAGTTTTGATTAACCTGCCTGTTTGCCTACCTGTGTATGACCATTGCCTGCCTGTGACCACGATTCCTGCCTTCTGCGAAGGCGAAATAAACACCTGCTGCACTCTGCGCATGAATCTACACCTTTTTGTCCCTGAGTATTCATTACAGTAACATTACTTTTGCTAACCATTAGCCAAGTGTTGGCCATGGGCTCAGCTAGCAAGCTATCACATAGCCTCCTCACTTACTGAAAACACATCACTCATTGTGCACACCACAAAATCTGACGGGAATATCCGACCCAACTGGGAAAATGAATATCAGTGAATACAGCAGTTCTCAGGCAGGCTAAGGGCTAATCACATTGGATGACCACTAGCGACTTATTGGAGCTTTTGAACATAAAAAAAGTACAAAAAGTTACATATTGCAGATTTAAGTATTATATCATGTTGGGTTATTTACCAGTTATAAAATGTGTTTTTGTTGCCTGTCTTTATGTTTCTAAAGGGTCGCTCTGGATAAGAGCGTCTCCTAAATGATGTAAATGTAAATGTCTATCAGAGTACTAAACGTGTACGCATACGCACAGCAGTGTACTAGAATATTGGACTGTTGGCATTTATACTTTTCAAATTCTCAGTGCAGCCCCAGCAATTTCTCCAACTGTCAACACATTCAAATGAATAGAGTACACGTATCGGGAGATGCGTTGGTTGGGAATTGTGGGGAGGTGCACGTTCGGGCTGTGCGTCCCCCGCGGATGGTGGTCTCAGAGCCGCGTACCTTTGTCACAATGGGACGCCGGACTATCGCATCTCAATGTCTGTGGACTATGATTTATGCTTAACACTGCAGGGTGGGAGATGCAACAGTGGCCAGTTAGTGGTCTTCCTCTTGTCTGCGCCAGTGGCACTGGGTCAGAATGGCTGGAATGTGATTTACACCAAAAGGAATATCTGTGCCTTGAAGGGACCTGTCCTGCTCTTACACATATCCAAGAGGTAATCTTGTCACTTCGACCTTATATTTCAATAACTGGACACAACCTGAAGATCTGAGACTACACCTAGAGTATGCAGGTCGTGTGGAATACCTTGGGACAACAGAGAATTCCTCCCTGAGAATCACAGACCTGAGAGAGGACTACTCAGCTAAGTACAACTTTGGAATTTGTTGTGACGTGACTTTCATTAATATGATGACTGTTATTTTTCGAATCAATTAATTATGTTTAATTGTTACTCAACTAAATTAATCATATAACAATTAACTCATTAGTATTTGGGGCACCACGGAATAAGTTGTTTATAGAGTTACCATCTCCCGAATTAAACTCTAAAAGGTCTTTACCTATCAATATGTATAAAACAGTCAACGTATCAATCATTACCTCTTATCAGTCCCATTCTGAACAGTCGTAGACCTCTTGGATCCGCAAGAACCCCAGCTTTACTTATGATTCAGCAATACACAATTTGGCTTAATTATTTATTTACTAGCTAACTAAATAATAACACAGAATAACATACACACTTAACACATGAGAAAAAGTCCCTAGCGGACTAACAACACATGACTGCTTGGTTATCAAAAGAGGGAGGGGTAGATAGAGCGAGACAAAGAGAGAGTCAAACGTATCGTTGATTCATTTGGAAACTACCCTCAAAGTAATCATAATACTTTGCTCACGAACCACTGCCCGTTTGGAGTAAGAATTCATGAATGTATTTACGTGTTTGCCGTCGTCTATCTCTGTTGACACCAATCAATCCTTCTATGGGGAAGGAGGTCAGTTGGTGTAAGGCTCTGGTTATCCACCAGAGGTCAAAGGGGCATAACTACATGCTGATACGATCTCTGAGCTCACTCAGGGCGTGGCTACTGACTGGTGCAAAGCTAATATGAAAACTATGATCTCATTAGAAAACTAAAATCACATTCCTATATTAACAAAAATACTCTCATAATACATTTTAGTAGACACTCTTATCCAGAGCAACTTACAGTTAGTGAGTGCATACATTATTTCTCATACTGGCCCCCCGTGGGAATCGAACCCACAACCCTGGCGTTGCAAACACAATGCTCTACCAACTGAGCTACATCCCTGCCGGCCATTCCCTCGGCCAATTATGCACCGCCCTATGGATCTCCCGGTCGTGGCCGGCTACAACAGAGCCTGGATTTGAACCAGGATCTCTAGTGGCAAAGCTAGCACTGCGATGCAGTGCCTTAGACCACTGCGCCACTCCATATTATATACACAACATATTGGATGTAAACTTGTATACTATTCAAGTTACAGTATATTATTGATAACATTTTTAATGACATCACAAAATAATAAACAATTTGAAATTATTATTTTTTAGATCCCCACTCACCATTTCCCACATTCTGATGTTGGAAATATTGTTCCAGTGTTTACTTTTTGGACGTTATAGTTTTGGCGGCAAAAGTCTTCTGTAGACAAAGGACATTGCTTTAGTAATACAAAATGTAAAATGTAATACTGAAGAGCAGGAGAGAGATTCCCCTCCTCCCTAATTTATGAAAGGGTGTGAGGTGTCAAAACTGGCCCAGTCTCCCTCCTCCCCTCTTCTGTGGGTGAGAGAGGGGTCTGGCTATTGTCAACCACTGCCAAGCTGATCTGAGGCCTTGGATCCTCACGTGTAATCAAATTATAACAGCTCAACCACTGGGGAGATATTCTGCCGATGAGGTAGTCAAACTGACTGTCACAGGTCTACAGGTGAAGGTGAGGAGGATATTAATAATACAGGCAATCCTGACCTGTACCATCACCTGCACTCTGAGTGACAACCCCACCTACATATGGTACAACAACGGACATCCTCTAGATGAAGAAACTTCTTGCCAACAGTTGTCTGTCTGGACTAAAAGACTCCTGTGCTGTAAAAGCCATGAGGATTTCCGCTCCACTGCAGTACGTGTTGTGGGTCAGGACTGTATGAGTGTGATGTACACCCGTCAGATAATGTGTGCCTTGAAGGGGTCATTTGTGGAAATATCCTGCAGTTACACATATCCCAGTTGGCACAAAGTCACAAAGTACTCTTGGTTTAACCTGTTAATCTCTGACGCCCTCTGGTGGCATTTTCGAAACAAAGCATAATATTGTATACTACCCTCATGAAATACATTTTTGTTTCAAAACTATATGTCCTACAAACACAAGCTTAGTACTGTTAGATACAGTTGAAGTCGGAAGTTTACATACACTTAGGTTGGAGTCATTAAAACTAGTTTTTCAACCACTCTACACATTTCTTGTTAACAAACTATAGTTTTGGCAAGTCGGTTAGGACATCTACTTTGTGCATGACACAAGTAATTTTTCCAACAATTGTTTACAGACAGATTATTTCACTTATAATTCACTGTATCACAATTCCAGTGGGTCAGAAGTTTACATACACTAAGTTGACTGTGCCTTTAAACAGCTTGGAAAATTCCAGAAAATGATGTCATGGCTTTAGAAGCATCTGATAGGTTAATTGACATCATTTGAGTCAATTGGAGGTGTACCTGTGGATGTATTTCAAGGCCTACCTTCAAACTCAGTGACTCTTTGCTTGACATCATGGGAAAATCAAAAGAAATCAGCCAAGATTACCATGGGACCACAGGAGAGAGAGGAGGACTCAGCGGAGTACAAGTTCCAGTTTAGAACACAGTATGCAGAATGGGGCTATAGCCTCCCTGGGTCAACTCTGTCTGTCACAGACCTGTAGGTGAACGTGGCGCCTCCAGCCACTGTGACAGAGGGACAGAGTGTGACATTGACCTGTAGCACCAGTGACAACCCTACCTTCATCTGGTACAAGAACGGACAATACCCATACTAGCGTACTAAATACTTAAACTGCATACTAATTTCGCCGTTTGGTCTAGTAGAATTCACTCGTCTTTTCCGACTCATGTGTTTGACAACAGCTGATAATCAGATATATTGACACGCTGTACCAAAATTAACGAATGGCGGGAGTCAATGTAATCGCGCATTAGATGACACATTCGGAGTACACATTCTGAGTACTTTTTTCGCATACTATTTAGTACGCTTGTATGGGTTTTCGGACATGCCCAATCTCTTACCGACCCAAAGACCAAACATAACCACTCCAGCAGCCTGTACCTAGACCCCATTGAGCAGTAAGGATGCAGACATTTACTCCTGTGCTGTAGAAGGCCATGAGGATATTTGCTCTCCTGAAGAGTTTCTTGATGTCACATATGGCCCAAAGAACACCCCAGTGTCAATCAGTTCCTCTGGTGAAATAGTTGAGGGCAGATTAGTGACACTGACCTGCAGCAGTGATGCCAACCCACCAGTGGACACATACAGTACATCTGGTACAAGAAGAACGAAACCTCACCCAAAGCATCTGAACAGAGTTATATGATCCGTAACATCAGCTCTGAGGACAGAAAGGGGTACTTATGTACACCTGAGAGTATACATGGAAGTACCTACTCCCCTCTTGTGGTTCTGAATGTTCAATTTAGCCCCAAAAACACCTCAGTGTCAGTCAGTTCATCTGGTGGAATTGTGGAGGGCGATTCAGTGACTATGACCTGCAGCAGTGATGCCAACCCACCTGTGGACACATACACCTGCTACAAGAAAAACATAACATCAACAAAAGCATCTGCAGTGCAACTGTATCATACTGACCTAGCTGTGATGTTTTCCATTTGACTACTTTCCTTGAAGTGATCATTATCCATGTTGATTAATCTTTTACAGTATATGGGATTATGTAACCATATCTGTTTATGTAATCCTCCTTTACATTCTATTTGGGATTTGTTATTTGATTTTTGATTACATAGATAACTTTTCTCAGCCTTTCATATGGAATATATTGATATTGAGTTTTAATACTTTTTGCTTTTGTCTTCATATCAGAAATACTGTGCAAATGGTATTGTGTGGTTCAGTGTAAATGATGTGCACCATGTTGTAAATAAGCTCAAATTCTTAAGACATTAAATAAAGTCTGTGTTTGACATGTAAGAAAACAGTGTAACAGTACACTACAGTGACTCCAATTTGATATGTGGAGAGATTAGCTTCTCCACACCACTTAATTATGTACCATAGTTAATGATCTTGTGTTCTTAAATGGGGTTAGAATTAGGCTTTTATTAGGTGTATAAATCCATGTTTTCTACTAAACTAAAAGCTATATCTCACACTCACTGGGCATAAACCATGAGACATACAGCAAGAACCGCCAGAGCAGATTACGAAAGTAGCATTTTCTAAACAAATGTTGTGTTCTGCGCTATGCACGTGCGCGCGCACACACACGTAATTACCCAGCAGAGGAGTTAATCTACCAGATCAGGGCAAAGTGGATTAAAAGATGAGAGTGCTTAATCAAAGACTCCACTCTCCCTAATTACACATTGCATTTCCTGCCACAATGAGCACAATTAACAGCTACCCCCCCCCCCCCCCCCCACACACACACAAATTCACACACACACGCACTCACAGAGACACGCACACACACAGTACGCAGACAGACACACACACAAAAAATCTCTGTGTGAGAAGATACATTTAAAACATGTTTGTGTCATGAAAATCACAAGGCTGTGATTTAAGTCATTCTGTGAGCACTGATTAGTTGGGGACAAGAACATGCAATGTCCCTGAAATAAGAAACTCTTCAGGATAATATTTATACTTATCAAACAACCTGGAGATTGACAAACAACCTAGACTTCAGCTTTTTCTTTTCAGACACCATGCCTCTAAAGTGTATTCCCAAACACCAGGACAACCTGTGAACACTACCACTGTACCGTACATGTGAAACATCTCTGATGTCTAGACCAGACCCCCTCTGGTGAAGGAGAGAAGAGGAGATGCTTCAGCCTCAGATCAAATAGCCATGTAGTGGTCAAATGTTGGATGTTCCTTCATAAATACAAATTAGCCCTATCTGGCTGGGGCTGGCTAAGGCCAGGGATAGAGGCAGCCCAGTGGTGGAGACAGCCCAGCTACTGATCCTCTGCCCAGTAGGAGAGGGGGAGAGGGGGGAGGACAGTGAGGAAATGGAGGGTAGGGATGGAGGGGTAGGTAGGGGCCATTCACAAAGGAAAAAGTTGTTCCTGTACACCCCAAACACACACAAACGTCTGATCATGAAGACATCTGAAGAACATGATCTGCCCGTGCTTGTCCTGTTTGTGTCCAGTGTGTGTCCAGTGTGTGTGTGTGTGTGTGTGTATGTGTGTGTGTGTCAGGCCATCACAGGGCCACGGGACAGGGTGTCGGCTGACACCCAGTGACACCCAGTCACCCCATCCTCACCTGGCCCAACACGTGCCCCACACTGTTGAGTCATCACCAGGACACACAGCAACCTGCATGGTAACTTAAACAGACCAATCAGAGCTATTGCGGATACCTGATCGTCAAGTATGCAATGCAGAGTCCTTTTAACAAAGTCGGTATATATTTTGAATCCTGTGTGGCTTAGTAAGTAGAGCATGGCACTTGCAATGCCAGGGTTTGTGGGTTAGAATCCTACTGGGGCCACCCATAGAAAAATATATGCACACATGACTGTAGGTTGCTTTGAACAAAAGTGTCTGCTAAATGGAATATATTATTAGGCATCTTTGTCTGTCTGAGACTGTGTATTGCACATGTTAAATGAAGGATTTCAAATAATATGCTCTTTAGATACAGATAAAAACATACTGCACACAATGTAGCCTACCCATAAACATTCAGCTTTCATGACATTAAGGTAATGTACTGTAAAGTGAAATATACAATCATACACATTTTTCACTCTCTGTGCACAAACTCAGTAGGCCTAACTAAACCTCTAGAAGGCTTACAGGGAATGCATTTGTAATTATTCAAAATATGCCCTTTATGCATATTTTTGTCATTCGGAGTGATTAGTATGCTCTGCCAGTACATTAAGCAGTTCAACTAATTAGACAAATTCCTTAAAAACTAATGAGACAAATTTCTTTATGAGTTTGTGTGTGGTAAAAACACAGACCCTCCTACCCTTCAGCCCGTCATGCCCTCCAACTCATCACACACTGGCGATGAATCCCAAACCACCCCCTCACCCCTGCCAACTCACTCAGAGGGTCCTCCGTTGTTACATGTTGCTGACGAAACTCAGAGGGTGACTTCCAGAGAGTGGCGAGGGGATCAATAAATCCCATCAACTTCGATACACACTCGTGACTTGAATGATACAATTCATGTTCCACTTTTAAATAATAAAATGAGTATGAAATTCTAATGAACATGTCCTACACACAAAACCACATAAAGTCAAAGCGGAATTCTGTTTTTACAAATTAATAAGAAATTAAAAGCTGAAATGTCTTTAGTCAATAAGTATTCTACCCCTTTGTTATGGCAAGCCTAAATAAGTTCAGTAGTAAAAATGTGCTTAACAAGTCACATAATAAGTTGAATGGACTCACTCAGTTTGCAATAATAGTGTTTAACATGATTTTTGAAATGACTACCTAATCTCTGTACCCCACACATACAATTATCTGTAAGGTGCCTCAGTCGAGCAGTGAATTTCAAACACAGATTCAACCACAAAGACCAGGGAGGTTTTCCAATGGCTCACAAGGAAGGATACCTATTGGTAGATGCGTAAAAAAAAAGCTGACATTGAATATCACTTTGAGCATTGTAAAGTTATTAATTACACATTGGATGGTGTATCAATATACCCAGTCACTACAAAGATACAGGCGTCCTTCCTAACTCAGTTGCCGGAGAGGAAGCAAACCACTCAGGGATTTCCCCATGAGGCCAATGGTGACATTAAAACAGTTACAGAGTTTAATGGCTGTGATGGGAGAAGCCTGAGGATGGATCAACAACATTGTAGTTACTCCAAAATACTAACCTAATTGACAGAGTGAAAAGAAGGAAGCCTGTACAGAATACAAATATTCAAAAACATGCATCCTGTTTGCAACAAGGCACTAAAGTAATACTGAAAGAAATTTGACAAAGCAATTAACCTGAATACAAAGCGTTATTGTATGTTTGGGGCAAATCCAACACAACACATCACTGAGTGAATACCACTCTTCATATTTATAAGCATTGTGGTGGCTGCATCATGTTATGGGTATGATTGTCATCGGCAAGGACTAGGGAGTTTTTTAGTATAAAAAGAAACAGAAGGGGGCCTCCCGAGTGGCGCAGCGTTAACACTCCAACACTTGACACATCAACAACATTCATGGTGGGAAGTTGAAACCAACATGGCGCCGGAAAAGATGGCTGCCATTTTACAGCCCTCTAACCAATTGTACTATTATGTGTGTTTTTTCACGTTATTTGTCATTTATTATGTACATAATGTTTCTGCCATCGTCTCTTATAACCAAAAAGAGCTTCTGGATATCAGGACAACGATTACTCACCTCGTATTGGACGATGATTTTTTCTTCAACGAGTCGGACGCGAAGGATATCCTACAGACACCCGACAAGGCCCAAATCCCCGTCATTCGCAGGAGAAAGAGACGGAGATATCGTGGACGTAGGTCGGGGTGCCTTGTAAGGATCCGACGGCGAACGAGCAAACTGCCTCTTCCATCAATTCTATTAGCCAATGTTCAATCATTTTAAAATAAATTAGATGACCTAATGTTACGGTTATCCTACTAACGGGACATTAAAAACAGTAATATCTTATGTTTTACCGAGCCGTGGCTGAACGAAGACATGGACAACATACAGCTGACAGGATATACGCTACATCGGCAGGATAGAACGGCTGACTCCGGTAAGACAAGGGGTGGCGGTCTGTGTATATTTGTAAACAACAGTTGGTGCACAAAATCAAATACTAAGGAAGTCTCTAGGTTTTGCTCACCTGAGGTAGAGTATCTTATGATAAGCTGTAGACCACACTATTTACCAAGAGAGTTTTCATCTATATTTTCATAGCTGTCTATTTACCACCACAAACCAATGCTGGCATTAAGATTGGACTCAATGAGCTGTACAAGACCATAACTAAACAGGAAAACGCTCATCCAGAGGCAGCACTCCTAGTGGCCGGGGACTTTAATGCAGGGAAACTTAAATCCGTTCTACCTAATTTCTACCAGCATGTTAAATGTGCAACCAGAGGAAAAAAAACTCTAGACCACCTTTACTCCACACACAGAGACGCATAAAAAGCTCTCCCTCGCCCTCCATTTGGCAAATCTGACCATAACTCTTTCCTCCTGATTCCTGCTTATGAGCAAAAACTAAAGCAGGAAGCACCAGCGACTCGGTTAATAAAAAAGTGGTCAGATGACGCAGACGCTAAGCTAGAGGACTGTTTTGCTAGCACAGACTGGAACATGTTCCGGGATTCTTCAGATAGCATTGAGGAGCACACCACATCAGTCACTGGCTTCATCAATAAGTGCATCGATGACGTCGTCCCCACAGTGACCGTACGTACATACCCCAACCAGAAGCCATGGATTACAGGCAACATCCACACTGAGCTAAAGGGTAGAGCTGCTGCTTTCAAGGAGCGGGACTCTAACCCGGACGCATATAAGAAATCCCGCTATGCCCTTCGACGAACCATCAAACAGGCAAAGAGTCAATACAGGACTAATATTGAATTGTACTACACCGGCTCTGATGCTCGTCGGATGTGGCAGGGCTTGAAAACTATTACAGACTACAAAGGGAAGCACAGCCGCGAGCTGCACAGTGACACAAGCCTACCAGACGAGCTGAACCACTTCTATGCTCGCTTCGAGGCAAGCAACACTGAAGCATGCATGAGAGCACCAGCTGTTCCGGATGACTATGTGATCACGCTCTCCATAGCCGATGTGAGTAAGACTTTTAAGCAGGTCAACATTCACAAGGCCGCAGGGCCAGACGGATTACCAGGACGTGTACTCCGAGCATGTGCTGACCAACTGTTAAGTGTCTTCACTGATATTTTCAACATGTCCCTGACTGAGTCTGTAATACCAACATGTTTCACGCAGACCACCATAGTCCCCGTGCCCATGGACTAAATGACTACCGACCCATAGCACTGACGTCTGTAGCCATGAAGTGCTTTGAAAGGCTGGTCATGGCTCACATCAACACAATTATCCCAGAAATACTAGACCCACTCCAATTTGCATACCGCCCCAACAGATCCACAGATGATGCAATCTCTATTGCACTCCACACTGCCCTTTCCCACCTGGACAAGAGGAAAAACCTACGTGAGAATGCTATTCATTGACTACAGCTCAGCGTTCAACACCATAGTGCCCTCAAAGCTCATCACTAAGCTAAGGATCCTGGGACTAATCACCTCCCTCTGCAACTGGATCCTGGACTTCCTGACGGGCCACCCCCAGGTGGTAAGGGTAGGTAACAACACATCTGCCACACTGATCCTCAACACGGGGGCCCCTCAGGGGTGCGTGCTCAGTCCCCTCCTGTACTCCCTGTTCACCCATGACTGCATGGCCAGGCACGACTCCAACACCATCATTAAGTTTGCCGATGACACAACAGTGGTAGGCCTGATCACCGACAACAATGAGACAGCCTATAGGGAGGAGGTCAGAGACCTCGCCGTGTGGTGCCAGGATAACAACCTCTCCCTCAACGTGACCAAGACAAAGGAGATGATTGTGGACTACAGGAAAAAAAAGAGGACTGAGCACGCCCCCATTCTCATCGACGGGGCTGTAGTGGAACAGGTTGAGAGCTTCAAGTTCCTTGGTGTCCACATCACCAACGAACATCATGGTCCAAACACACCAAGACAGTGTGAAGAGGGCACGACAAAGCCTATTCCCCCTCAGGAGACTGAAAAGATTTGGCATGGGTCCTCAGATCCTCAAAAAGTTATACAGCTGCACCATCGAGAGCATCCTGACTTGTTGCATCACTGCCTGGTATGGCAACTGCTCAGCATCCGACCGCAAGGCACTACAGAGGGTAGTGTGTACGGCCCAGTACATCACTGGGGCCAAGCTTCCTGCCATCCAGGACCTCTATACCAGGCGGTGTCAGAGGAAGGCCCTCAAAATTGTCAAAGACTCCAGCCACCCTAGTCATAGACTGTTCTCTCTGCTACCGCACGGCAAGCGGTACCGGAGCGCCAAGTCTAGGTCCAAAAGGCTTCTCAACAGCTTCTACCCCCAAGCCATAAGACTCCTGAACAGCTAATCATGGCTACCCGGACTACTTTCACTTCTGCTCTTTTTTTCTCAACACTTGTTTGTTGTTGTTGTTTTATTTTACTTTTTTTATAAAAAAATAAATGCATTGTTGGTTAAGGGCTGTAAGTAAGCATTTCATGGTAATGTCTACACCTGTTGTATTCGGCGCATGTGGCAAATAACATTTGATTTGATTTGATTAAAACTTTTATCCAAAGCAACATTACAGAACAATCAACATTGACAGTGACACTTCAGTATATGTGACTTGTTTCAGGAAACTAAGCATATGTTGCACGTCAATACTTCACAGGAGAGGCATTTGAACGTAAACATGTATTTTTTATAAAAATATGTTCTCTGGAACATGTGAACTTTCATGTGCCTTAATAACAAACTTGTATGGCATCTGTAAATATGAATACAATTGTTAAATTACGAGCTTAGTTGGTTTAGCCAAAGAAAAAGGCAGGAACCTTCCTGCTAGCCATGATTGGCTGAGATAATGGATGGGCTGGACATAACGAGAGATGAGTTCGGATTGGTCTGCCATGTAGCACGCTTCTGTTTATAACCGGAGCTGCTCAGTATGTGTTGATAGTCCTTTCTACCGTGCCGTTTTTGAAATATATAATGTTAGCCAGCGAGAACTACAAAACTTTTGCTACTTTTCTGTTCGTAATTTAACAATTTTATTTGTATTTACGGATGGAATACAAGTTTGTTATTAAAGCACATGAAAGTTCACATGTTCCAGAAGGAATTTCTGCCAAAAAATGCCTCTCCTGTGAAGTAGTGACGTGTGACATATGCCTAGTTTCCTGAAACGAGTCACATATATGGCCAACATGGTCATCGAACCCACAAGCCTGGTGTTAGCACCTGGCTCCAACCCACTGAGCCATTGGAACCTTAAAACGTGATTTTCCTATGTTTTAAATATATTTCCACACTATGAGGTTGGAATAATACTGTACAGTTGTGAAAATGATGATAATGCCCTTTTAGTGTAACAGCTGCTTGAAAAGATCACCTGAAATGTCTGCCTGTTTTGGTGGGATGGAGTTTTGGCCTGCCTGGTGACATCACCAATAAGAAAGAGTTCCAAACCTTTCTGCCAATAACAGCTAGTTTCAGTTTTCCCCTCCCCACTCAGACCTCTCCCAGACAGTCCTAGCAAAATTCTTGCTTGAGAAATTGCTCTTTGCTAAGAAGCTATTTTTGTTTATTGTTGACCATTTTCATTGAAAACAATCACAGTAACATACTTAATTATTACCCAGAATTGATCTGATATTGAGATAAAAATGGCTGCATTGGACCAAATTCATTCTGACCTTAAAACTGACATCCAAACCATCCTCACATCTGTGAAATAATCAATATTCAATGTAACTTAAATACTGATCTC